>NC_087165.1:21416011-21483511 GCF_035594125.1 Scylla paramamosain
AGGGAGAGTGAGGGAAGTGACCTGGGGAACGAGGGAGCAAGGGAGGGAAGGAGGGAAAGATGACCTGTGAAGAGGGATTCGTGGAGATAAACTTGTGGGAGGGAAGGTTGGAGGAAGGGTGCTACGATGAGAGGAGGGGAAGGAAGGGAGAGAGGGAAGGAATGGAGGGTGAGGAGGAGAGTAACCACCAGCGAAGGAGGAGAAAGCGAGAGGGTGGAGGCAGTTTCTTCGTCGCACCTTCCCTCTCTAACCTTGAACCAGAAAAAAAGTAAGAAAAAGAAAAGAAAAAAGAAAAGTACAGTAAGAAAATACACGAAAAAAAAAAGTAGTAGACAGAAAAAGAAGAAAACCATACACACACACACACACACACACACACACAAATTGAGGTTAAACACTACATTTATATAATACTTGACAGGAGGAGCCTTTTCAGGAGACCGCGGCGCGTGACAGCAACATTCAAACCTCTCTCTCTCTCTCTCTCTCTCTCTCTCTCTCTCTCTCTCTCTCTCTCTCTCTCTCTCTCTCTCTCTCTTTCCCTTTCCTTTCCCTCCCTTGCTGTCTTCCCCAAAGCCCTCCTGCTCCTCTCCTCCTCCTAGTCTAACCTTTATTCACCTCCTCACGCCTCCACCTCTTGCCCTACTTTGCTACAACGCTTCTTCTCTCTCTCTCTCTCTCTCTCTCTCTCTCTCTCTCTCTCTCTCTCTCTCTCTCTCTCTCTCTCTCTCTCTCTCTCTCTCTCTCCTTACCTCATCCTTCATTTTGTAATTCCCCTTCCTCGCCTCTCCCCTGCCAAACCTCTATACCCCTGCCTCTGTTCCTCCACTCCGCATTGTCATCGAACACTACCCAGCCTCACCCGCGCCCCGCCCCTCCTGTTTCCCTGCCATTCATTCCTCATTCCTCAGTCTTCCTTTCCCTTGTCTCCCCCCTAACTCACCATACGAGTACTCCTATACCTCCTCCCACCTCATCCCATCCGTCTCTCACTTGTCCGTGTTCCAATTCTCACTTATTATCCTGTCGTGTCCCCTTGTGTTGCTAATGAAATGTTGGTTATAATGTAAGTTTCTTAAGTAATTGCTCAAAAGATTTTCGTCTCATTAACTCCTTTCCTTTGACTGACTCTCCAATCTCTGTCTCGCTGCCGCAATATTGCATACTTCTTACTGCCTTCTACCGTTACTTCCATGGTTACTGCTCTTCTCAACTTGGTGACTGTATGAGTTCCTTCCTCCCTCCCCCGGACTCGCTGCACAAGACTCTACTCACTCTCACTCTTATTCAGTCCACTTCACCTATGCAGGGTAACCATCATCTTTCTATTTCATCCCTTTCACTCATAAACTCCTGAACTATCTGGTTATTTATTTCTCTCTCTCTCTCTCTCTCTCTCTCTCTCTCTCTCTCTCTCTCTCTCTCTCTCTCTCTCTCTCTCTCTCTCTCTCTCTCTCTCTCTCTCTCTCTCTTCCCTAGCACTTGAGCTGCTTCAGAAGGGGATGATCAGCACACCTCCGCACCTGAATTGGCTAACCTTTTTTTTTTTTAATTAGTCCATGTCACGACGCATGCCTGAATGAACATCGTATGGAAAACTAAGTAATATTTGGCGTCTGCGAGATACATCAATACTACGGTCGTTACTTATTACTTGAGACTAACAAAGGTTTACTTTTCACCGATTATTTTGAGTGTTCCTCCAATCACTGTGTCCGAGTTTCAGCTTCATGCGGGTGTGAATTTTTGTCTTTTAATTCGAAGAAGAAGAAGAAAAAGAAGAAGAAGAAGAAGAAGCAGGTGACGAAAAAGGAAGAGACGAAAAAAAAAGGCATAACACTAAACACAAGACCCAAGAGTACTAAAAAAACGTTCTTTAATTGGGCGTTTGTGCGATATGGGTGCTTATTACAGGCCACACCTCCCTCCCTCCCCCACAAACGCAGCTCACGAAGTACTGCACACCACCACCATCGCCACCACCACCACCACCTTTGCCAGCGGGAAGGGAGGAGGAGGCGCAGCTTTCGTTAACCTTGCCGCCAGCTCTGCGCATCACCACTAAACACCGCGGCCACTTATCGCTAATCACTACTGTACCTCCACTTATAATCACTACCACTGTTCTCGCAGGGGTACCTATTTACTACCACTAGTATTCATCACCACCACTGTCTTCGTCATTGGTCATTGCTACCATCACTATTAATCACTGCCACTAGACTCGTAAGTATAAACTACCACCATTACGCAGATTACACACCGTACCATCATGCAGTACCAAACATCTCTCGTCTCTCATCGTACACAAAAACAAAAGATATCGTACACACCTATGCCTTTATTAGTACGCCGCTGTAATATTAAAGATACTACATATAACCGACACACACACACACACACACACACACACACACACACACACACGATGAAGCAATATCAGCAGCCTCACCAAGAGATAGTTAAGATATGACCAGTGAAGCGTCTTAGGTAAACAGAGACGCGCTTTTCTGTCGGTGTCAAAATATCTCCTTTCTTCCTTTCCCTCTTCTGTAATTCCCTTCTTTTATTGTCCTCCTTTTTTGTTGTTTTTATTTCAATCTTCTTTGTTTTCTTTTATTTCCAATCTGTCTCTTTTCCTTTATTTTCCTCCTGTCTTATCTTTGCCTTTCTCATCTCTCTTATTTACATCTCTCTCTCTCTCTCTCTTCTCTCTCTCTCTCTCTCTCTCTCTCTCTCTCTCTCTCTCTCTCTCAGCGCGCGTAATAATTATGTCTCGGATTCACGACTAAAATCAGGTTTATTTCATGTATCCACATCATGAATTGTTTTTGTGGAGGCGCTGAGATGTCGACGCCACCTCACGCCGCCAGGGAGCAAGGACCCATTAGCGAGTACAGAGGGCGCCACGGACCTCGCAAACAACCACGCAACACACGAACCAATAAACGAAACATGGGAGGAAGGGAGAATAATCACGAACGGAAGGGAAAAAAATCAGTAGAAATGGAGAGAGAGAGAGAGAGAGAGAGAGAGAGAGAGAGAGAGAGAGAGAGAGTAGAGAGAGAGAGAGAGAGAGAGGGATAAGGCCGTGTCAGGAAATCTTGATGGAAAGTGAAATCTCGTGACCCGATGAATAGTGTGAGGGAGGAGGAGGAGGAGGAGGAGGAGGAGGAGAGCAAAAAGGAGGAGGTAGGAAGCAAGGTATATTCTCGTATGAGTGCATTGCTCCTGCTCCTTCACCCGAACAATGCCTACATACTTTCCCTGGGTGTGTGTGTGTGTGTGTGTGTGTGTTGTGTGTGTGTGTGTGTGTGTGTGTGTGTCCAATTGCTCTCGCGCTTTGCATTACGAGTTTAGCTATATTTTACATATTCAAGGAATCTTAAAATTATGAAATAATAAAGTGAATTGTTGTTGCTGTCATTGTTGCAGCAGCAGCAGCAGCAGCAGTAGTAGTAGTAGTATAATTGATGGTGGAAGTAGTAGTAGTAGTAGTAGTAGTAGTAGTAGTAGTAGTAGTAATAGTAGTAGTAGTAGCAGTAGTTGTAGTGGTGGCAACAGCAGCAGTAGTAGCAATGTTACGAGCCCGTGTGCACTACTCTATCTAACAATTCAGCAATTTTGAGTTGTTATTGGTCTTGAACGCTGTGCTGACTCACTGGTGGTGCTCTATAGTTCAACACCACCTCACACATTTCGCCAGGGACTCAGTGCAGAGGGATGAAATGCCTTGTTAGTCACTTTCCTATTTCTCTATTTACTTCTGTTAGTGTGCATAGGCTTGGTTACAAGTAAAGTAACACACCGCGCTTCCTCTGCGTTTAGTGTTCCTTTTTTTTCATTAAGCCATTGTGATCTGCTATGAATCTTTTTTTTTTTTCGGTTTTGAATGGAAACTGTCAATAGACCACAAGACTAAGGCTGAAGAAACACGCAAAACACAGTGGAAGTGAATGCTGTGTGACATGTGACCGCGACTGTAGGTTTTATGTGTCACAGCATCGTGTATCCAGCATCTAACCTTCCAAGCGACGAAAACTAAAAACCATTGACATTTCTGTGTTCTTCATGCCTTTCTTTCTTTCTGTCATTCATTCTTTCTTCTTCCTTTCTTTTCTTCTTTTCATTTTTTTTTTTTTTCTTCTTTTAAAGTTTGCCGTTATCCTGATCTCATTCATGGAATTTAAACCAATTCATTAATGTTTCGTTCATGTCAATGATTAGGTTGACATTTTCCCATCTTCCGTTAGCGAGGGCAAGACAGACTGATCAGGTGTGGAAATGAACGGCTGACTGTTTGACTTATTAGTGGTGGTGGTGGTGGTGGTTGTGGTGGTGATGGCGGTGGTGACAGTTGTGGTGGAGGATGCAGTTACATCTTGTGGTTGGCTGGGTCAGACCGTGTCCTTGCGGTGGTCTAGTGAACGTACTGTGCCAAGTGGACAAACACACACACACACACACACACACACACACACACACACAGTAACAAAACGCGTCTGTAACAGTGCATATTGTCACAAATGAGAGAGAGAGAGAGAGAGAGAGAGAGAGAGAGAGAGAGAGAGAGAGAGAGAGAGAGAGAGAGAGAGAGAGAGAGAGAGAGAGAGAGAGAGAGAGAGAGAGAGATTAATTTTATAGATGGAAGACAATAATAGACATATCTAAGAGAATGACTAGTTATAATATAATAATGTTAATATCATAATTAACTCTGACTAAAGGAAGAAATTAAATTAACTCTCACACATCATCAACACGGGAAGCAGCTTATCACTATTGTGGTCATCATTATAAACCAATAAGAGTTTCCCATTCGATTATAACTGCTGAGCTTCCACTTCTCACAATTAATTACTCATTCCACTCCTCACTCACACTCTTCCTGCTGCAGTGTTTGGTGCCGCATTCCTCCAAGGTGAAAACTTGTTCAGTTCTTTCGTCGCCTTCATACTTGTACATAAGTAGTTTCTCACGCTAATATTGTTGGATGAAATTAAATAGAATGAGTGATGTACGTATGCATTGTTTCTCACGATAATATTATTGGATTAATTTAAATAGGTGACTTATGTACGTATGCATTGTTTCTCACGCTAATATTGTTGGATTAAATTACATAGGTGACTGATGGAGATTTCTTCCTGCACCACGCATTCTTCCACCAGCTCATTTCTTTTCTCACTTCCTAGCTACATCTCTGGTGACTGCCACGTGAGAGAGAGAGGATACGTAAGCCTTCCATCGTTTTATGTTAAGTACTAGTAAGGAGCGTTGTTATTTTTTTGTTTCATTAAATTAATAGAAATTCTGAATATTAAATGATAACTTGGAATAAACTAAAACCTTTCATGTTTGGCTCTAGTATTCCGGAAAAGAATTATCATTATTATTATAATTTTTTTGTTTGTTTGTTTACTTTTTTTTTTTTACATATTTTAGTTGTACCACTAGGCATCACATCATATATACAGTAATTAAACCTGCATCATAATAGCCGTTACGTTATGTTCAATCTGGCTGTTGGTGAATTTACATAATAATCACGCGGAGCCAATAACAAAAAAACGGATTCAGTCAGCTGGCCCAGTCAGTGGGAGGAGGCTGCGAAAATGTTATCAATCAATAGTTCACTGTTCAGTACTGACTTGTAATTGTTACACGTCTGATTAAGTTATGACTGAGATGGACAGGGGTTCTGCAGTTATGATGAGTATCAAGGAAGCTAGAGAGTCATATTCCTTGACAAATATTCTACGACACACAAAACACTTCATGCGATTACGATTTGCATTCTATACACTCATAATCAGTTGAATAGGTACATACGTAGTCCAACAGTATTTGATTACAGTTAAGAGATCTGCTTTTTTTTTATATGTCTATACCGTCTCAAGCCATGTGTCCCCCATCCACTGAACTACAATTAATAAACACTCTAATAACAAACGCATTGATCATCTACATCGTGCATATTTGCTGCCATTAATTCGCGTGTCGCTGGTAAGGAGGATGTTAGGGAATATACCGAATTTGAAAAGGGAATATGAAGTAACGGTGAACTCACTGATGAAAGGAGAGCGAGGCGCGCCATTACCTCCCAACGCCACTGCCGTCGATACACTGAGTGGCGGAGCGTGGCCGTGTGACTACAAGACTGCGCGACTCTGCTTCACGAGTTACCGACACAGGAGTCACGAGCGTCACAGCTTCTCACTCATATTCCTTCCTCGCTATCGGTCCCCCTTCATTCCCTGCTCCTGATTTTTTTTTTTTTTTTCCTTAGCCATATTAAACGTTTTATCCACTCAAGACTATTTTCAAAGGTCGCAAAAAATTATTGTATTCTAATGAGTGATTTTCCTGTTAAATACACATAATTTCCTTAAACCACTAAGATCATAAAAATACACATAAAATTTCCATACAACTTTCATTACAATGCAAATGTAAGGTATAAGACGACGAGATGTTAAAGAATACGGTCTCAAAATCACTGGTATGCCACACACCGAAAACCTCTATATTATATTGGTTTTGCATGCTGTTCTCCAGAAACCACAAGCAACCCTGCTGACCATAACAGTTCCCAGCTTGCTTGACACACAAGACTGCATAAGCGACAGTCACTCACCTTGCATTCCAAACTCTTTGGTGCTCACAAACTTTCTATACAATTTGAGAGAGATGCACTCTACACATAGAAGTGTAAAGCTGTGGGAAGTGTGCTGTTCCTGGCAGAAATAGGCTACACAGGCAGAGAAAAAAATAAAATAAATAAATATATAAATAAAAAAAAAAAAAAAAATATATATATATATATATATATATATATATAATATATATATATATATATATATATATATATATATATATATATATATATATATATATATATATATATATATATCCTTAATATGCACAACAGGGCCTTCTTAGCAATTTGTAAGACTGATATACTAAGATAGTATACTTAGTGTAGTATTCGTCTGTAAAAGTTTTTAGATAGCGGCCTGTTATAGTTAACTCAGGAATCCGCGCTACCAGAGCGTAAATACACAAATTGTGTGCTCTACTTCATATTTACCGGGGCAACTTGGAAAATTTTCCCAAAAGTGTAGATTGGGTCTTCGTCAGTGGCTACCCAGCACTTCACAGACCACTAATTCTGTCACTGTCTCAGGGGGTTGGACCAGGTTAATGAGATTGGCCACCTCGAACTTAATGCCCCGTCTCCTTCCAGTGATGGTTAGGGTTTCCTCTATTACTTTCTTTGCAAAGATAGAGGCATGTTAGGCTTTAGCCACCTTGTCCGAGTGAATGAAGCACCAGTAGCTCTGCTGGGATCTTATAAGCACCAGTTGTCGGTTAGGGGGCTGGTGGGGCCAAGATCCTCACACTACCACTGCCACACTGATATACAAGCCACGAAATGATGCCACAGCAATGAGAGATGTTACAAAACAAGAGAGGGAGAAAACTATAGCCACACAACAAAACCAGAATAATAAAAAAAAAAAAAAAACAGCTGAAATGACACAATTCAAATTCCACTCTACTTGTACAATCAGCATATACCAGACTGCATACATAAACAGCCAAGGGAACATCACACATCCCTTCTGCACTCCTACTCTAAACCACATACCAATTCCCATGATCACATTCTCTAATATTAACTACAACCTTTCCACTCCTCTACCCGATCTATCACCAAACCATACAATCTTACAAGTCCACAAACCATCTTTATTCCTCTATATGCTTTCTCTAAATCCATGAGGACTCAAGACATTTTTTTTTTGCCAAGTAGTACATTTTATTTACATGCCTGTCTCACAGCTAACACCTTCTGGTCCATGCCACCCCATCCCTCATATATAATCACATTGCTCCTCACAAATCACTCCCTTCATAACCTCTCTAATCATGAACAATGCTTCACCATGCAATGTAGCTACAACATCCAATAGATGTGTACAATCTTCACACTGCAGCACCCACAGCATTGTATCCTCTTCTACGTCCTACAGTTCCTTCAAATATTCTACCCTCTTTCTAATAGCAAATTTGAAATTGATAGCTTTAGTTCTTAAAAAAATAAATAAAATGGAATAAATAAATAAATGAATAAGGAATAAAACTTTGATATTTTGATCATTCTATGTACTTTTCAATTATGGATAAATAATCACACATTATACCTTTAAATAATAATCCTCTGATTAAAGGCAAATTAAATTCACAGAATATTTAGATCAATCACCTAGAATCTAGATACTCTATGAGGCATATTTGGTAATTTCTTCATTACTGGAGACATGGATTGCAATGTACATGTTAATCATTAAGAAGTGGGACAACACTCTCTTTAAAGCTGCAACTTCCTAAGGAAAGGATTGATAAGGACAACATTCAGCTTCCTAAAATTTATATATTTTCAAATATCACAAGTGACTTTCCTGTAAGACTATGAACAATATATACTGCACGTAAGTGTAATCAAATTGTCTGTTGAATTTTTTCTAGATATAAATGAAAGCTAAAGTAATATATATTGTATTTTGTACAAACTGCAATGAAAATAGATTATGTTAAGGTACATGTGGTGCCAGCTGCATGTAAAAGAAAGGATTAACACTGGCATCCCTTTAAACAAGGCTTACCACAACAGGGAGTTGCATCCCAGGCTGGCACATTATTGCAAATATGGTAAAACATTACATACACAAATTAAAAAGAAAAATATAAAAACAATATAATAATGATAATAATAATAATGAAAATAAAATAATATACTCATTTCAATACTTTACATACTGAAACAATTGTTAATGTATAAAGACATCTTTCAAAAGTAGATTTTCAACCTAAGAAAATATCAAAAACAGATACTATGTCTAACGTACAGAGAATCACACATGCATACATTAGTCAAAATTATGTCAAATAGTACAATGTATTTGGTTCAATTTATTATATTTCATATAGATGAATGAGCTATGTGACTTCTGTTACCAACATAACCACATATTACAAAACAACAATTTCTTTTTTTCCACTGACTCTAAGCTACATTTCTGCATATATGTTGAAGACTGTCTGAATGATCAAAAACATGACAACAACAGATAGTCACCTGCATCTTTGAGGGAGCATGACCACCATCCTGGAACTCCTTGAGGTGACTGCTGCACAATACCCAAGATCCAGATCTCAGGTCTCGCCTCAACCACTGCCAAGACACTGGCAATCATCCCAGACGTTTATAAAACACACTCACAACAAAGGAACATCAGTACAGCTTCTAATGCTCTGAGCAACTGTTAAAAATGTCAGTCTACTCCCACATGTAGCTTGTAACAACCATGAGAGATCTTGCTGCTGTACATGGGATGGCCATCAACATTAGCAGCAGTGGTGGTAACAGTGATGGTAATGTGGGAAGTAAGGGAGTAAAAGTCGCACTCATTGGATTGAGATCTTGGGACCACCTAGGTCCTCTTACGTTTGAAAGAGGAACCACCCCCTCTGCCTCCCCTCCGTTTCCTGCCACCAGAGGAGTTGGCACGTGCCCTGCTGCGGGCTGCCTTCATCTTGCTCAGCTGCTCAGCCTCCTCTTCACCTTCCACAAGACGCAAAGTTACTTCCATGTCCTTCACCTGTGTTGGGGAGGTAATAGTGATTAGACATTACAACGTGCTCTTCCTCTCCCTCCTCCTTTTTAATCTGCCTAATGAACATCATTGCACATTAAGTAGTGCAGAGTGGGAGTGCAAAATGCAGGCTAATAAGCAATGTATGCACACATTCATATACAAACACATATACAGTAAACCATCATTTTTTCATGGGGCTATGTTCCAAAGGCACCAGCTAAGTACTAAAATCCATGTTATATTGACTGTGGTAAAAAAAATAAATAAATAAATAAAATTAATAATAATAATAATAATAGCCACCACCCCCAACCCAACGATAACCAGAATGTTCGCACATCTACATAACACACCAAACCACAACCACCAAAAGGATAACAACCCATACACAACGTCAACTGGTGACAAAACCTGCTTCTGCACAATCATCCAACCCAACCACCACCACCACCTACCCAACAACAGCAATGTGCAGCACTCACTTGAACACACCAAACCACCACCAACCCACAAACAATGTAAGAGTGGCAATGTTTATTACTCCTTGTATGGCCAACCAACCAAGACCAGTTGGTGTCCATTCCGCCAGCCAACAGCTGATTGACTGTCAGTGTTGCCTCTGCCACCTTATAAGCCAGTAATGTTGCCAAATATACATTACAAGTGCATCTAAACCCTCACCTGGGTATTTCCTCAACCCACACTACATTTTAGTTTATATTTTATCAAATATAATAGCTGATTTTTCGTTGATAAAGTGGGATTTCCTGCATTGCAAACATAGGTTGCTATGAGATAAAAAATAAAATAAAATAAGAAATAAAAAAAAATGCATAAAAGTGAACCAGTGATAACTGAATCATGAAAACTGGGTGTTCATTGTATAGAGGAACACACTAACAATGTGTAGTTTGCTAATCAATCTTATATTTTGATGATCTGAATATTTAAACATTTTTATATGCTGTAAAGCAAATATATAATAACTTATACCCTTGACTGAAGAAAGCATTGATCACTGCCTAGTATCAACGAGAAGGTTGGGATTAAGAAAAAATAAATAAGTAAAGAAATATGGGAAAAAATATACATGGAAGGATTAAGAAAATCTGAATAGACATCAACCGAAGAAAAGTACTACTATTCCCAGAAGGACCCATCATGTCTGCAATACCTTAAGCTTGCCGTCCAGCTTTTCCATGATGGTCTTGTTGGACTCTGGCTCCTTGAAGCGCAAGTAACCTTGTGTCATGCCTTTGCTGTAGTCCACCCAAGCACACTGCTCCTGTGCTTCTCCAAGGGCTTCTTTCAGGTCCTCCCTTGTCACTTCTGATCCCTCAGCAACACCAGAGAAGTGAAGGAATGTGCCTTTAGGAGGCTCCTCCTCCATCTCCTCCTCATTCTGGTAAGGGCAATGATATGTAAATATTTCTTAATGGTCAAAGAACATGTAGCTATAATTAGGTAGATAATGGTATATGTATGTCATACATATGAGGCATCCCACATTAGAAGGGCCGCTTGCACCAATATAGAACATACATACATAAATACATATAACAAGAGTGTCTACCCCAGATGAGACACACAACTTTCACATTCACATTCATTCACACCGCACTCTTAGCTCCTTGGCCTCCAATAAGGAAGAAAAATACTCCTGCCCTCACTTTACGTGGATCAGCTGCACCACTTGCGACACTCTAGGCCAGAACAAGTTGTTTGACTATTTTGGAGTACGGTACAAATAAAAATAATTTTTCACTTTTTGAAAAAATTAAACATGTAGAAAACACACGTTTTTCAATTCATATATGTATATTTTATATGAATATTCCTATTCTGCATTTCATAATGTAATCATCTATAAGCTTAGATGAAAAATTTTTATCAAAAATTTTTTTCCCAATTTTTTGTAAAGGTCCGGACCTGCGTTACAAATTTTGAAAAAAATTTGAATTTAAAGAATTTTTACAAAACCATTCTGATATGTTGGATACTTAAAAAAGAACCATTATACATATGTAAAATAGTTCATAGCTTCTTTAGAGCAAGTATTCTCCCATACCACATTTGATTGCTGCATACCCATGCGAGACGACTCATGTGTGGCATCTCCCTTGGAGGTCACAGGGCCACATCATTTCTCTTGGACTCACAACAGCTCTTCATTTGCTTCTGTCAGGCACAACCATTCTACTATCCTCCAGTGTTAGTTCTCTTCATTTTAAGACCTTTAAATCATCTATGCATCCCTTAAATAGCCTGCCTTGCAAGTTCACACCTCTCATACTTGATCTTGTTACCTTCTTCACCAGCTTATTATCCTCCATTCTCTCAAGATGTCTGCCTTTCCTATCAAGTCTCTCATTACACCTGTTCTTCTCACTTCCTCATTCTGACTCTGTCCATCTTAGTTACTCCAAACATACTCCTACTCCTTAGGCATCTCACCTCCATTACATTCAGTGTCTTATTATCTACTAGTCCCATGCTCCAAGTCTCAACAGTGTACAGTGGAATAGGCTCTACTATCCCTTCATACAATATTCTCCTTACACTTCACATATTACTCCATCTGTACCTTCTCTAATTCTCTTTAATGATACCTTACTATAGTGGATCCAGACTAACTTGGTACTTGGGGTGTTGGCTGTACCTCTCTGCATTGTTGCCACCTCAACCCCAGAGTGACCTGACCTGACAATGACCAGCACAGCATGGCCTGGAGGATTCATGTGTCAAAGACACTAGGGTGTGTGTGCAAGTGCGCACCCACAAACACACACAGAGAGAGAGAGAGAGAGAGAGAGAGAGAGAGAGAGAGAGAGAGAGAGAGAGAGAGAGGAGAGGAGAGGAGAGGAGAGGAGAGGAGAGGGAGGAGGGAGAGGAGAGGAGAGAGAGAGAGAGAGAGAGAGAGAGAGAGAGAGAGAGAGAGAGAGAGAGAGAGAGAGAGAGAGAGAGGAGAGGAGAGGAGAGGGAGAGGAGAGGAGAGGAGAGGAGAGGAGAGGAGAGGAGAGAGAGAGAGAGAGAGAGAGAGAGAGAGAGAGGAGAGAGGAGAGAGAGAGAGAGAGAGAGAGAGAGAGAGAGAGAGGGGGGGGGGGGGGCATTGTGTAGTTCATTTACATGACTGGTGGAAACAGGGAGGGTGGGAGGAGCAATAGAACCTCAAGGACATAATATGTAGTCTGTCAAGACAAGTCAAGGCAGGATATGAGATCACTCAACAACTAAAATAAAATGTAACCATGACGTCTACATAGGCGTTGTCATCGTATATTCCACTGGTGCTTTATGATACTTACATAGGTGTCGTCATATTGTAGGGGTTAACAGTGACTGTCATACTGCTCTCTCAATTCTCAACACTAAAGCAGTAATATTCTACTTGCAAATTCCTCACAGAAACACATCAAAGTAGTATTTATTTTGTTACTCAAACGCAAGTAAGATGAAGACAACCATGCACAAGATAAAGAAACCATTTATAAAAACACCACTCAAAGAATTACATTATGCATCACCAACCTCATCTAGACTGGAAAGATAGGAAGAAAGGAAGAAAGAATTTACTCTTCACACTCCTATACCTCATGAGATGCATCTTCATCCTTCTTTCTCTTGGCTTCCTTCTTGGCTTTGCGCTCCTCAATTTCTTTCTTCTTTTCCTCTACATAGTCCTTATGCCACTTCCTCAGTAGCTGGGTACCATTGTATTTTACTTCTGGCAGCTCAAGGAATGTCTGTGCCTTCTCTTGATCCACAAACACCACCAACACAGAGCCCTTAAAGCCTTGTTTCTTGGCTTCTTTGTCAAAGAAGTGGCGCATCTGTGTAAGAAATAAGGAAGTGAGCAAGTCATCAATACTGATTTTGTGGATTTAACTAATTATACTTTACAGGACCTGAACCATATTCAAGTGGTCATGTCCCTGTGTCTGCAGTTATTCAGGTTTTCAAATGGTACAATGTTAATCCCAGCTTCTCATTTACATGATTTATTCTAATCTGCAACATTTTTAAACCCCCCCCCCTCTCTCTCTCATTATTATTATTATTATTATTATTATTATTATTATTATTATTATTATTATCTTTATTATCTCTTTATTTATTAATATCATTATTATTATTATTATTTTTTTTTTTGGTGTGTGTGTGTGTGTGTGTGTGTGTGTGTGTGTGTGTGTGTGTGTGTGTGTGTGTGTGTGTGTGTGTGTGTGTGTGTGTGTGTGTGTGTGTGTGTGTGTGTGTGTGTGTGTGTGTGTGTGTGTGTGTGTGTGTGTGTGTGTGTACATGTGAATGTGTGTGCACTACAAAACAAAATGTTCATCACACAACACAAAACTGTCAACAGGTAAAAAATAAATTAATGAAATAATAAAATGTGCAGTACCATAGTAGTAGATGTGACAATAGCAATAGCAGTTAGGAATCAAATGGTCTGGCCCACCCCAGATACACACCAGTACTGTGTCATAGGGACCATACTGCTTGAAGAACTCCAGAAGATGATCAAGGGTAACAGAGCCATCTTTGGCGAAACCCTTGCAGTAGATTGTGCGTTTCATAGTCTCCTCCTTCAGGTTGTCATCAAATATTGGCAGAGGGTGGGAGAGTGACCGCCGGATCTTCAGCCCATCTTCATGTACCTGTTACACATGTGTAGATGCATTAAAACTGGTTGTTATAAACTACAGCTATCACAATAATACCTGATGCCTATTTCTAAGAACTCCCTTAAGCATCCTTCCACTCCTGTCCTTGAAAGTTGTAGTCACTCTTTCTCTTTCCTATAACTCAAACACTCCATCCTTCCATTTCACCAGGAATAGTTCTCTGACATTTAATCAAATCTACCACAAACATATAAACTCATCCAACTTTACACCATTCTTTCTACACAGTACTTTATCCACTCGATCACTCCACATCTTAATTACCTTTACTTGTTACAGTAATCCTGCATTTGTTAAGGTTACCATCCATTCTTCACACAACATATCCACTTCCCAGAGAATTCATTTCAACTGCCTGAATCCTTGGTCTTTGTCTTATATTCAAAACACATATCACTTGCATGTGTGACTTTTGCTACAATTACTCCATCATGTAATCACTTCTTTTTTTCTTTACATTTATTCTTTTTTTCATTACAATGGTCAAGAGATTCCAGCACTTCTCTCCTTTTGCCCCCTCTCAACTCACATTTCATCCTTTCATGAAATGGGAAGGAGGAAAGATAAACTAAAATACAGTATGGGGTTATCTCCGGTAACTTCCCCCCCCCCCTCCCCCCCCAATATTAAACTGGGTAGCAATGAATTGGCAATCTAAGTTTAACCTCAATGGTTATGATACATAGTAATGATAGTATGAAACATTCCTGGCAATAAGTAAATCATAACAGCACAGGTCAATGGATGTTCAGCAATGGCACTTTCCCTTTGTCCCAATTAAAAAAAATAGCTAGTAATTACGAGGAAAAGATGGTAACTCAGTATAACGACATAGGATGCTAAACTTTTCCTAGAAAATACAAGAACATAATGGAATGTATGGTTAAAAACAATTTTCTCTTTTTACCATAATAAATACATCCAACACAAAACCATTACAATAAACGTAACACAGAATTCAAAATTGGCAATTAAACAGCAACGTTATCATAGCAAAAAAATACAATAAAAACAGACAAGAAATAAGAAATTAAATAATTAAAAATAAAATATTTAATTAATGAACTAAGAATTAAGACAAATCAGTAAACACATTTAATGCCACTCTTAACATAAGCTTAGGTTCCATGAAGAGAATGAACAAGAACAGATTGGTGTAAAATAATGCAGAGCCATGTGAAGTATTATAACTAAAAGCACCACCATTACCTCCATGAAACTTGAGGACGCCTTGCGGAGAGCATCAGCAATAACAGCCTTGTCGGAGGAGATGGAGGCAAGGCGTTTGAACTTTGTCATTGTGTCCAGTGTGACCCAACCATCGTCATTTTTGATCTGCAGTGAGGTAGAGTGAGTCACACAGGTGGCAAGAAAGGCAGGTCATGACAGGAGGGCAATCACTAATGAGCTAAATGCCTATGTCAGTGAATTTCAATTGATAATAAATATCACAGGTAGTTCATAAATCTTAAAAAAGGCAGTCTCTCTCTCTCTCTCTCTCTCTCTCTCTCTCTCTCTCTCTCTCTCTCTCTCTCTCTCTCTCTCTCTCACAGACACACACACACACACAAACACACAAATTCTCACCTCTTGCTGTAGGAATTTGTCTCTAGGGAGGTTGTAGTCTCCAAAGTAGTATTCAATCTGCCTGACAATCTTTTCCCCCACCTCCTGCTGTTGGCCCTCTCCTTCACCATCCTTGGTCTGCCCATTGGTGGCTGCTGCTGCTGCTGCTTCACCTTCAGTCATGGTCACCCTGAGTACCAGTTAGTCATCAATACACTTAATACAGCAAATGTAATGAGATTACAACTTTACCAGCTGATAAAAACTTGTAGAAATTGCAGACTAACATATTTACTTCTAAGGACAAGTATATGTGGATCAAGAGATCATCATACCAACCACTGAAAGTTTGTGTTCATAAGAAAGGCTAATAAAATAATATGTAACCATTCTAACACTATGGATTTCATTACACAAATTCTAATTTATGAACAAGTTTATTCATTTTAAACTTTAAACAGAATTTATATTAGTACTATACAATACTGGGTGCATTACATAATTCTCTAACACAATTTTATAATTAGCACATGAATAAATTTACAAATATAAAATTTGTGCCTGACTTTAGTGTGGAGAAACTGACTTCTGTAAGTGGGTAAAATGACAGGTATGGTAAATGTATGGAAAGCTAACAGACTTACATATGTATGGAGCACCTACCTATATCCACCTATAACCTTTATTCATAAATATATCTACTGTTCTGATGTAAGGCTCATCACATACATAGAGCTACTGAGTCTATTCAAATCTACTCTACTTGAATATCCATTTCTTCCTATCAGCTTTTCTATAAATCAAACTTTAACTTGGACAATTAACTTAATACACGAGTAAATATATTAAAAAGGTACAAATAGAGACCAAATACTTGAACAAGCAAGAAAGGAATGTACGGATAGGGAGAGGTGGAGCCTCTTCAACTGTGGCTGCCCTCCTTGAGACGATGCTACTGAAGGGAGCAAAGTATCAGATAAGACAGACAGACAGACTTTATCAAGCTTGAAGCCATCACTTCATGCATAATCTAAGCCTCTATATCCTTGATATTTACCCTTTTTATTCTGCATTCTTACTGGTCCCAATTATCTTTGTAGTCCCTCTTTACAACTTACCTATTCCAGCCTTACACAAGATGGCAAGTTCCTTAAAAGTAGTATCCTTCTAGTTCTGAGGTAAAACTATTTTTTTCTCAACAGACTCCAATGTGTTCTCAATTTATCTAATAATAATTTCATGGGTAAATCTTTTTAATGTTTTTTTTTTTTTCCCCCTTCAGGGAGGGAAGCAGCCTTTTCAAGAAACTTATCATAAAAAAAAATCCAGATAATTAAGGGCATTTCCAAATTAAACCAATTACATCAAAATACTTGAAGTAATGAGGTGTAGTGATGTACACAACAAAATGAATCTGGATTTGGATCAGGCCAATATAGCTTACCAAAACAACATCAGCTGAATTTGGAGATAAAATAGTTTGGATAAGAAATTAGGGAATTTTCTGCAGTCATTTTCATTCTGAGACAATGTGTATGATTTTCTGTTTGATAACTTTTTCAAATATATTTTCTTTTCTTTCTCATTTTTATGAATATTGATAAAAAACCTTTCAATTTTTCAATAAACTTTAAGCTTGTCCTCTTCTATCAATAATAATGTATCTCAAATAAAAACATCACAACTCTGCCAGGAAAAAACAGTGTGTCAGATAACAGGAAAAAACATGGAAGTGTGTGTGTGTGTGTGTGTGTGTGTGTGTGTGTGTGTGTGTGTGTGTGTGTGTGTGTGTGTGTGTGTGTGTGTGTGTGTTATATATATATATATATATATATATATATATATATATATATATATATATATATATATATATATATATATATATATATATATATATATATATATATATATATATATATATATATAGTCATGAAAAACATCTCAGTGTTTCAGATAACAGAAAAACAAGCAACTGTAAAAACAAGCCTTCTGTATCTATGTTGATAGCTGCCTGCTTGGCTGCCTCATCTCACACTTTGCCTGATGGAATCTGATTCTGTGGAGGTCTCAAAATATTACAGATTTAATCTAGGCTACCCTCAATCTAATGAGGGGCTCCACCCCTCTTTTGACCCCATCAGGGTTATCAACCACCCCTAATACAAATTTATCCTCCAAACAGGGATTCTTTTATCTCTGATTGGCCAATGGTGTTATTAATCTGATTCTTTTACCTCTGATTGGCCAGTGGTGTTATTAATCTAACATAACTAAACCTAAAAGCATAATGGGGAACTGCAGTTCCTCAATCTTTATAATACAGTCTGCCTTTGACATTCATGGGTTCAAAATTCATGGATTCAAGAGAAATGTAAACTTTAAATTTTTCACAGATTGCCATCAATTCAAATCTTGCACACAGCACAGCTCTCTCTCTCACAGTCACACACACAAACACATTGATAGTCACACTGACACTGACACTCACACACACACACACACGTCAAAACACATTCCCTCTGATGCCCGGCAGTGTCATCAATTTAACGTATTTCCTAGTGCCTGTACATTGTGAGCATTTCCCGCTGCTGTCCAGCTGTCCCTCTTCCTCACCCTTACTCAAGCTGTGAACATATTGGTGTTAACATCTTCATTATATTTTCACCATGGCCACCTAAGAGGCATTCCAAGACACCTTGCCATATCTGTTAGTGGAAATGCACTGTCTTAAATAAAAAGTGTTTCTGGTGGAAACAAAATCTGCAGATTGTTACTGACAATAGCAGTACAAATAGCTTGGTTTCTATAAGTAAATTACATTTTCACTAATCACCCAATTCTACTGATTATTTTCCAAAAAGACCAAAAGGTTCAAAGCCACACTCTAGAAGTATAAGTGATATGCTGGTAGTGTCCCACAATCCTAGGTCTCACTAAGGTGAGTAAGGTGGCATTTTTCTCCAGTGCCATTAATCTTCTCAGAAACTGTTGACCAGTACCAATTTAAAGCTTGGTGAACCAAGGAGCAGGCAGTCACTTGAGAAAGATCAGGATCTGATCTCAGGAAATCCTGCATTGTAGTCTGATATCCTGTCATCTCTACCACTGCATACTCCATAAAAGATTAGTAAGCTAAAATCTATGAGAAAAACCTTGCTTGCCAGACTCAGGTATGTTATCACAGCCTCTTAATGCAGATGGATGACAGGGAGCACATCTGTCAGTACTACAAGAAATCAACATACTTCAAACTCGCAGTCTTCAAGCATGAAGCTGATGATACTGGCAACTGCATTATAAATTCTAGGACAACAGCATCCTCTTAATGTCAAAAATATTATAGATTGATAAATGAGTTTTTTTTGACTAATTAAAGAAATGTTTCTTGACAAACTCACTTTCACTTTCATCAAAGTTATCTGACACTCACTCCCTGGATGCCAAATGATAATCTTCTAATAAACAAATAGTTAGGGGTATTTTAAAATTGATAAAATCTCAGGTAAAAAAATAAACTATGTACTAAAGACATTGCTTAACAGTGTCTCATTAGCTAGATCCTTCCACTGAGCACTTTTGACTCCTAAAAATATGCACTACAAATTCATTATAACACCACCAACAACTTTTAAAATTTAAACCATTTCTGCTAGTGCTACTGCCAGAAGCAGCACATCCATCCACATTAAGCAATGTTGCCAACTGTCTCAGTGTGTATTCATACGTGTTTGGCAACATCTATGCACTGGCATAAAACAAGTCACACTGAGTGGATATTTCGAGTGGAAAGTGACATGGGGCAGTAAAAAAAAAATAATAATAAATAAATAAATAAATAAATAAATAAATAAATAAATAAATAAATAAATAAATAAATAAAATAATCCTTTATTTCATCAAGGAAGGAATAAGCAGCCTGAATTTGAATAAGTCTGTGGATAGTGGATGTACTTTCAGTACTTTGCAAATATTGCCCGATGTTACAAAAATACTAAATATTTCCTGATTTTAACATGATCAGTGTTTTACCATGAGTGCAAGGTGTGTGACATGCTGCAGTGACTGTAGCTTGCAAAAACACAAGTCAGAAGAGGAAGATGAAATACTACTGCTATGTCAGGACAGTAGTTTTTTTTTTTTTCACAAATTATTCATGGATGTTAGATCATGTTAGATTTGTTAGATGTTAGATAAATCAAGTTAGATTTAGCTAGGTTTGGTTAAAATTGGTCTAACACCTAACAGCCCTGTGGCATGAGACTGATGGAACACTCCATAGTAAGTAATGGAATTATATAGTTGTGAACAGTGAAACACATCTGTGTAACTGTGCAAACAAAAATATTTTCAGGTTGATTTTGGTGTTTTGTAACAATGTGTTACTTGTTTTCATTGCAAATCATCAGTTTCTGAAGGGATGGGGACAAGGATTAAGAATAACTACTGATTTGCTGTGGAGACAGAGCAGGTTCATTCAAACTACCAAAATCTACTAGAAAAAAAATATTTTTGTTTGTCACTGTGAGATGGACAATTTTCTTAATAGTAAATAAATAAGTAAGTAAGTAAGTAAGTAAGTAAGTAAGTAAGTAAGTAAGTAAGTAAGTAAGTAAGTAAGTAAGTAAGTAAGTAAGTAAGTAAATAAATAAAGGTAAATTTCCAGTTTCTCAACAAACTCCAAATGGTGGACAAAATTATTTTTGATGTTTTAAACAATTTGACATCACTTTCTGGCACAAATCACTCTGTTGTCATTTTTGCCAACCCCTGCCCTCCCCACCATAAGGAACACAGTAATTTGTGATAAAAATTTATTGCAAATTACTCAAAATGCAACAAAACTTACCAGAAAAAATAGTTTCATCCTTTCAAATACCATAAGTAACCTCACCAATACTACGAAGTAGACAATTTTTACCAGTCATTCACAAAAGTACTGATAAAAAGCAAAAAGATTTTTTCAAATAACTGGCAACGTTATTTAATCTAAAGCAAACCTCACCATACCTAACCTAAACAAAGTTAACCTAACCAAAACCTCTACCTAACCTAATGACAGCACATTCGAAAGAGAGCCAATAAATTTTCAAAAATCACTGACAGCGTTATGATTAATTTTTGATATATATATATATATATATATATATATATATATATATATATATATATATATATATATATATATATATATATATATGGCTTAAAATACTCAGCACAAGGAGCTCTAGCCAATGAGTCATGTCACGAAAGTAGATGTGAGTCTGTGGTGATACTTGAATAATACCTACCTAAATAAATAAAAATCCTAAGGTTTTACCCCCTTGACAGAATCCAACCAATTATTTTCTAAATCTGCTGATCTATGTTAACTACTAATATATTCAGATACACGATAATACAGGCAAAGATTTAGAATCTGGTGGATGGTATTTACGGAAACAATACCACTCCTTGGCGTGGGAGGCCTGGAGGACTGCACCACCTCCCATCCCACACGCCTCACCGACCTGTGCATGTAACAGAGGGCAAACACTGGCAAGAATTTAAGGGAGTATGCCTGCAACTACAGCGATGCCAGAAATACATGTAACAACAGTGCTTCATGACACTCGTGCTAGAAATGCCCGACAATTGCACCATATGCAGCCATAAACAAACCAGTAATTTTCACTACATCTATACAACCCATGGCACTGTGTCATGGCTGCTTGAATGAAATGTCCGCAACAACTCCAGGGGAAAAATAATTCCTAAAGGGAATACTGCTTAGGAAGGAAATCCATGCCTTAAGTAAGGGTTGGTAATGAAAATGTTGGCCACAAGACGCTCTCTCCTACACCCCACTGACGGTCAGACATACCTCCGGGCAGAGAGTGCTGTGAAACTGGTAACCATTTGACTTACCTCAGCAATATAGGAGAATCAAGAAGTACACAGCAACCGCGTTACGGCACACGCGTCTCAGCACACTCAGCACGGCCTCACGTGGCAGCAGGACGAGCGTCTATCTCGCCGCGGAAGTCTCACTGTCTCGGGCAGGGGACGGCACTCACGGCAGCCACCACACGATCATTGGCATTATTTCTTCGTCTATCTATTCATCTATTGCCAGATTTATGCAAGGTATTTTCATGCTTAACTATACGAATCTATCTTGTCTGTCATAATTGGTTTCTGTAGCGCTATCACATGGCCAATTTTGATACAAGCCGAAGTAATAGTCAGTCTAAAATATTGAAGATGTGACTAAGAAGTTATGTAGTAGAATTTCATGCTCATGAAGTGATTTCATATATTCTTTAGCAAAATAATTTTTTTTAGATCTGATAAACAGAAGCCCGCTGAGCCGAAAGCGTAGCCGTCTTTTGTACGGGTTAGAATACTAGCACTGCATGATACAACTATTGGATTTCTTTCAAATTAACTTTTTTCAAGGTTTGCGTTATCTTTTTAAGATTTTTTTTTTTTTTTAGCTTTATCATGATTTATAAGGTACATAAATAAACAGTCCATAAGTTTAAAATTTTACGGCGTATCACAAGTTGCACACCAAAATAATGGTGCACGATATTACAAGTATTTCATTACAAATATCCCCATAGACCAAGGAAAGTATGATGTACCATCCTTGCCATGAACGGTGTGCGTGCCGCGGTGCAATGTTGCAGGGTCCAGTATGAGTCACACAGTAGAGGTAGATACTCATTCTGGTAATATCACTCCGTTTGATCGTCAGCAAGCAGGATCAGTGATAAGTCTGCCAGCCGCCAGGTAGCATGTCTCACTTAGTGAGGTCCGTGTACCCACGCTGGCTCCCACTAGCTGGTGACAGTGACCTTGCTAGTTATATATAAGACGGTGGTGAAAACGTCAGATGTTTGGAATCTTGAGGCAACCGCAGTGGTGGAGAGTGCGTGTGAGGAAGCGGACAGCCCGCTCTAAACTGTGATGTGGGGTAAACTAAGATAAAGAAGTCAGCGATACTTCTCAGATGCTATTATATTACTGTCAAGAATGATAGTACTGAAAATTTATCCCGTGGCTTGAACACAGGATCAAATATTAGAAAAATACTGTTTTCCCTTTCAAAGTTTACGTAAATATATCCGTGTGCTCGAAATGAAATTGGTGTCATTGATTAATTAACTAATTTATTCGTTTATTTACATGGTCATGCATATTTGTTCGTTCCGTGAAAATGTAATTAAAAAATTACGGAATCCTCAAGTAAATAAAACCATTTTTTTTTTTTTTTTTTCAAGACAAAAGATGAACATAGGAAGGGAGACCATTTTTTTTATGAAACATGACAAATACATTATGAAGAACTGTTAGCGGTGGTAGCGAATGTAAAACCTGATGTGAAGAGAAAGTGAAAGTGTGGCTCACTGCTGCTAGACGAGTTGTGACACGCCATAGAAAAAAAAGAGAGAGAGAGAGAGAGAGAGAGAGAGAGAGAGAGAGAGAGAGAGAGAGAGAGAGAGAGAGAGAGAGAGAGAGAGAGAGAGAGAGAGATGTGTATCTACCTGTCCAGCTCACCTAACTTCATTCTTGGAGTTACAGTGAACCGTAAAACAGTTCCACATTATCTGAGGCTCACAAGTATATTCCTACACAGTTACGAGCATTGTGCGACTTATGATAATCACGTGTAGGTTGTACGCATCGTTTTGGGTGTCTCCTTGCTCCTGCTACCACACATCGCGCCGTGACGCTGCCGCAAGAGGACGTCTTGGAATACTGCTTGCGAGTTGAAGCGTGGACATCAAGAAAAAGCTTTTTGAGTAGCTAATTCAGTCTCAGTCTACAACATATTATCGTATATATCTATCAAGATCAAAATACAACGGAGTGCAGCATAATGTGTGATTATTAGGTGTAAAATACATAGAAAGGTAATATACTACCTCTGTTACATGTACTGTACCATGAGTGTGTGTGCTGTACAGAAATTGCATTGCCATGAACACCTAGCAGCCAGTAGTGTTCCATCTCTTCAGATTAACAAATATAAATGCATATTATAATAATACCTAATACTTTTCCACACAGGTGGTAGCTGTAGGTGCATACGTACTGATGGTGCATACAACCGTTGCTGTGTGACTTGCAATATGTAGTGCAAATGATAAATCAGAACCAAACAAAGGGGAAAATCGATAAGCACGAAACGGCGTACAGCAACAGATCCCACTCCATGCGTGCAGCACCCCTCAGTGAGTGCTGGTTCTCCCTGCCTTCACGATCCCCGCATGTGCCTGTGTCAACCAAATGCTCTTCTCTGACGCTTCCCACGCCGTGACAGCCTGGAGGGGGGGGTGTGAAGTGGCTTGCTTCCTCATTGAACACTCCTCAGTATATGAGTCATGGCCACCGTCAGTTCCCTGCTGTTGCTCCTCCTGCTCCCATGGGTCGCTACTGCCGCTGTCACTCCCGCTGGTACGGAAAACTTTTTGATTTGTTCTTGTTAATTTGTTTTCCATTGCTGTGAATGACAATAATTATGCAACTGATTTATTTATTTATTTATTTACTCATTTATTTATTTATTATTATTATTATTATTATTATTATTATTATTATTATTATTATTATTATTATTATTATTATTATTATTATTATCATTATTATTATTATTATTTATTATTATTCCCTCTCTCCGTTATGATAAAAACACAGTGTGAAATGCAGTATTATATACTTTTCAGGGTAGTGGAAGATGGAACTTAAACTTTAAGCTGTGGTGTACATCCATTTGTTCGTTTTCTTCGTGCTTATGTGTAGTACTTATACATTATTTTTTTTTTTTTATATAATATGATTTAGTTAGCAAGTGTTCAGATCAGCCTCATACAGGAATTATTTTCAGGTTGAGCACGTGAGGAATAGAACAGAAACTGCGGTCATTGGATATAAAGTTGTTTACTGTTCCTTATCTTAAAGCTTTCTAGGTTATTCTTCCCTTCATTTAGATTGAGTCACCACACTGTCACACACACATACACACACACACACACACACACACACACACAGAGAGAGAGAGAGAGAGAGAGACCTATTTCCTATTTCCACTCAGTCAATAACGGAGTAGATAAATCAATAAATTATGACAATTCCGGTGATGGTTGGCATGATACGTAGGGCCTGATAAGATAATGGACACCGATACGAACACTCCCTTCACTCGACATTCGTCACAGGTAGAGCTAAAACTCTCCTCACTACATGTGTCTTTCGTTTTTTCGTTTCTTGATCAACAAATACGAAAAACGAAGAACATGTTTCAGATTTTCGATATAACTCATTTGGAAACTGTAAAGCAGCGTACGGCGGGCTTTTCTTTTCACTAAATTAGGGATGAAAGGAAGGAATAAGACGGTTGGTATACAGTTTTATCAACCCTACCATGATAAATACTGATAATGGCTCGTATTTGATGTGCCTAATCTTGGCTTATCTGACAGGATATTATGGAGGTTGCCGTGATGACGATAATAATGGCGGCTGTATGTATTTGTTTTATTATTATTATTATTATTATTATTATTATTATTATTATTTATTTATTTATTTTTTATTTTTTTTTGGTGGGGACAGGTGGAAGAGATGATTGTCGTGAGTTAATAAGTGTGCATGACTGTGTTAATGTTTATAAATCATTAAGTAATTTAAGATAACAGCAGCGTATATTTCCTATCAACCGTGTGTTATCTCTCATGTAGGGACACACACACACACACACACACACACACACACACACACACACACACACACACACACACACACACACACACACACACACACACACACCCACACACACATACACACACACACACATATGATCATCGGTGGCCCTATTGCTATAATTGTACCCCGTAACCCTGAACGTGGGCACACCGCTCTATAAATACCCTGATGGTGACTCCCAAATTAACCTGAAGGTGACGCAAGAATCTTTTAACGAACGTACTTGTTGTTTCCAGTGCCCGCGCCGCCCCGCGAGTGCCTGGCGGTGACACAGACGAAGATAACATGGACTTGGCCTCCGCTAGTGTTGACGGTATGGGTGTGGGCGGATCCTGAAATCTCCGACGCTCAGATCCTACAAATGAACCTTCCTGATCCATCTCGACCGCGCGTGATCACTCTCCACACAGAAGGGTTTACGGAGGAAGTACTAGAGGAAGAAGTTGAGGAGGACTGGGGTGAGGAGCGGGTAAAGCCGGGATGGGTGGAGCTACGCCTTGCCATTAATGATAACGTGACTTTGAGCACTGCAGGGAAGGACGGAAGACACCTCCTGAGCCGCTCCCTGCCCCGCCACCTGCACGACCTCCACTTAGCTGGCAGCAACCTCACCGTCGACTGCCGCTCAGGTGACGAAGGAGCCTAATAACTTGTTTAATTTACAGCGATGCAGCATTTCGGTTCTAGGAGCTTCGAATACGTATACAATTAAATAAAACATTAACAATATGCACACAAAAACCACAAAGCATTACATATACATTAAAAGATGGAAAAAAATAACTCTTAACTGATGGTGGAACACTAAAACTCAATAGTGTAAATTAAAAAAAAAAAAAAGCATACCTATAACTCTGTATTATTTGCGATATTGGAATACAGTGAACACTATTGTACTCTAAGGTGATTCTCAAGATTGGTGAAGATAGCAAATACACGTACTGCACACCGCTGCCCATACTCATTGTCTTTTATACGATGAGTGAACAATGAAGGACTATGTACGTTGGAAGGCAAGCTACAGATTTTGCTTGAATCTAACGAATTTCTATATCGGTTCCCTGTCTTTGAGGTAGAAATAGAACTTTATAGTGGGTGGCAAGCCAAAGAATGTTACATTGTGTATTATTTTCGATATATCTGCTTGATAAAGGAGAGAAAGAGAGAGAGAGAGAGAGAGAGAGAGAGAGAGAGAGAGAGAGAGAGAGAGAGAGAGAGAGAGAGAGAGAGAGAGAGAAACTGTCCACCCATACTCACGCCCATCCACCCACACACCTACCCACACACACACACACACATACATACACACACGTAGCGAATGTATGTCTTCCCCTTTGCAGGACAAGTTGTGTGGCGAGTTGGGGGAGAGTGGGTAGGGGTGCCATTGGCTCGGGAAAGGCACGGGGACGGTCACCCCTTCCTGCTGTACCCTCACCACGCCATCCTGCCCTCCCTCGGCTTCCTAGGGAGAAAGAAGATCCTCACCCTTGGATGGGACCGCCACCACGCTCGCCTCGACGCTCTCAGTAGCCGAGGTGCTCCCACCATCGCCACCAGGGAGAACACCACGCCCGAGACCTCCACCAACACATCCGCCGCCGCCAGCCTGCAGCCGTTGCCGCCATCCACAGCCTACCTGCTGCGGTTGGTGTGTAAGGATGTGGGTGTGGCGGGTAAGGGTGTGTTATGCCAGCTGAAGGTGAGTGTTGGTGTTGCTTCCTATTTCTATCTATCGCTTTTTCTTTGTTATCCACAAGTTAGGGCAAAGTATCCGTCGGTGAACCTGGCTTTCCCCAAATGGCCTGGTCACCAAGGCATCGATCAAAGACTGTATAGTAGATGCATGCTGTTATCTACAGCCTAGAGTTCGGTCTTGTCAACGCCCTGCATAAATGTTCCTGTTTCAGAGTTTTTCATAGATGTTGTTTCGTCCCAACACTTTGCTATCAGATGTGTGCCTCTTGGCGGCCATTTATTTAGTTATAAGAAGAAAATTTGGATTCTGTTCTGTGGTGTTTCTACGAATTAAAAATACAGTTTCAATCTTCAGCTTCTCGTAGATCGCTATTCCCATCTCGTGCCTCTTGTGATTCAGTGGACGTGGTGCGTTAACGTCATTTCTGCGCCTTTCATGTTAAATACATGCATTAATGTCAGCCCCCGAGTCTCTCTCTCTCTCTCTCTCTCTCTCTCTCTCTCTCTCTCTCTCTCTCTCTCTCTCTCTCTCTCTCTCTCTTTCGTACTGTCACGGATCGCGAGTGGCGCACGCGTGCCGTCGCCGCGGCCCTGGTGATCATCCTGCTTGGTGTCCTACTTTGTCCTGCAATCCCCACCAGCACGGCGGGGCATCGCCCTTCTGGCACGGTATTACAAAAGTGAAGGTGTCACGTCATTAAAGCTGGACGCCTCACTCACATGAACGTGTGCCTAATACGAGAATAACCAATCCGGGGCATCTAGCCAAGTAACTGCGTGTAGCTTTGAAATGAAAGGACGTCCAACAAGACGAGAGGTGTCCGCAGTGGGAAGCGAGCATCACATGCGGGTACTGGATAATGTTTCACGCGCTGCTGCTCAGATATATTGCTACATTAAAACTTTAATTAAATATTTAATTAAAAGATGTGTGTATATATCTATTTACCTTTTTCATTAGACTAATAGCATGCGAATATGTAGGACAAGGCGTGACCGGTGATAAGAGGGTTGAGTTACATGACTTGCCACGCTGACTCAGGGCGACTTGCCGGGTTAGCAAGATCACAACTCAGCTTACTCGTAGACTGTACGTGCATCGCCTATTCCTGCTAGGTGAACGAAGGCTGCGTACAACGTGAAAGACAACAAAGCCCAAATTTTCCTTACTGGGCCCAGCTGCCACGCAGTCGTCATGCAATCCACCTAATTTGAGTGCTAAATGATTATCTTTAACTCGGCACACAGTTCCTACAAACTAATACTTTTTTTTTATGTTGACAATAAATTCATTGTACACGCTCACGTGGAATTTACATGAAAGGAACCCGCTGGCGAGAAAAGAAACATTTATCTTTTCACTTTACGACACTATGCTCTCTCTCTCTCTCTCTCTCTCTCTCTCTCTCTCTCTCTCTCTCTCTCTCTCTCTCTCTCTCTCTCTCTCTCTCTCTCTCTCTCTCTCTCTCTCTCTCTCTCTCTCTCTTTATGTGTGTGTGTGTGTGTATGTGTAAGGTAATCTAATAAAACCCTACTACAGTGTTCATACAGAAAGAGCGATACGGCGTCCTTAATTAATTAAGTTTTCCCTTTACAGGACGAACAAGGAGGAGAGGGGCGCCTGCTAGGCACTCTACGGGCACCCGCGGCCCCCTCGGTGATGAGGGTGAGGGGTGAGAACCAGGGCTTCTTTTTCCTTCAGCAGGACATCACCGACTCGCTGCCGCCCACGCCCACCCATCGCCAGCACCCGGCCCCCGCACCGTACACTGCCCCATCACCTCCGCCACGTTCCGAGGCTCAGGGCGGAAATGATCTTGCTAGAAATGAAGATCCCTTGACTCCTAGTAAGAATGTTTCCACCCCGGACTCTGCACAGCCGCCCACCACACCCAAACCCGCTCCCACGGACTCTTCTACAGGTATGTACCAGTGTGTGGATTAATGCTGTGGTTATTTCATTCACTTTTGTGTAGTGCGTTGCAACGATCATGCCGCGGGTTGTTCCTAATTCGCGCAGTTAATGGTCTTGGGCTTCATTCAGACATGACGGAAAGCCAAAGCGAGTGTTAAAAGAACTGTTAAGCAACTGAGTGCATGCATGCGTGTCACAGTCAAGGTTATGCTGCACTGTGCCTGATCGTCATTTATCTTCCCCGTCTTGTCGTGGTAACTGTGTGTGCGTGTGTCTTTGTGTGTGTGTGTGTGTCGGTAGATGTTAAAAGGAGGTAGTTATACTGTTCGTGTTATTATTCACACAGTATGTGTTTAAAAATGTTTTTCTTCTTCTTCTAGATTATTTAAATTACTGCAGAAAACAATGCAGTGTTGGCAATACTGTACTACAAATACAATATAAATATATACTTTACGCCCATGAGGAGTAAAACAATATATATACTGGATCTTCATAGAAAATAATAACCGAAAACAAAAGTGCTACGCGACATAATACTAATGGCGGGGATCATTACGTATCGCGGTGACGACAAGAGAGAGAGAGAGAGAGAGAGAGAGAGAGAGAGAGAGGCAAGAGCTCGAGTTACAATCTGCCACGAGTAATTACGTGAGCGAGGAGGAGGCGCACGATATCCACGCTGGGAAATTTAACAAGTGCATGACTAGCTAAATTAATAAATAATCAATCAAAGTTGCACTGCCCGAAGACTGGTGGCAGTAGATGTGCAACATTACATAATACATGGACAGCACTGAGGGTCGGGAAGCGAGGAGGGAAGGGGTAGTCTGCGTGCACTCCAAGTTAGAATTTTTTCCTGATCAGCTGATTTAATGAGCGCCCGAGCGATGAGAGGGTGGCGTGATGGCAGAGGGTGGATGAAGGTGAAGAGAAGGAGGGGGGAAGGAGAAAAGAAAGCAAGATTCACCACCACCACTACCACCACTATCATTACCACCTCTTCTACTACCACCATCACCACAACAACAACTACTACTACTATTACTACTAATACTAATACCACCTTAGGGCATTCGCAAGCATCAGAGTCTTATTCATGTACAAAGAACCATTTTTCCTATTTAAATAAACTCCCAGTAACTCATATCATCCCTTCATTGTTTTCTGTTCTTCGTATTTTCGGTTTATTTACTGAGAAACGTTATCTAACATTCTCTCTCTCTCTCTCTCTCTCTCTCTCTCTCTCTCTCTCTCTCTCTCCAGGCGGCGGGTCGGACGGGCACGTGAACGACAAAGTGATGGGGTGGAGTGGGTGGTGGGTGATCCTGACGGTGTTGCTCGCCATCCTACTGGTCTTCGTCATCATCATGTGCTTCGTGTCACACTACCACCGCCCCAAACTAGAGGTGAGGCACGGACCACGACGCAGGGCACACTGGAGCTCACACACACACACACACACACACACACACACACACACACACACACACACACACACACACACACACACACACTGCATTTTAATTTTCAAGTATCACCACCAACATTCATCATTCAAAAACCTTGGAGGTGTGTGGCGGAGTGAGCGAAAGTTCATTATCGTGTCCGCATGCGCAGGTTGAACAGGTTGCTTCACTCCCGGCTCAAAACACAGCGAGGCGTGCTGTCACAAAGCCCAGTGTATGTTTTCTGAGAGTGCTTGAGCCTACCGGTGCCTACAAAGAAGGTACCGTAGCTGGACTTAGAAAAATTCGAATTTCGCCACACTCAAGTGCTATTACAGCCATGCTAGACACGTGGCCCCCCAATCTTTTTACGTTTACGGCAAGGTCACTGAGCCTTCTACATGACGTGCGAGTTTCGTGCCTGTATGTAACACGGACGTGATATCCAGATTAACCGTTTGTACTTTAATATGATTTAATTTTTGTTCTTAGTAAGTTTGTGAAAAGTCCTGAGGAAAAATAAAAAAAAAAAGCGTGTCTAGCTCTCCTCCCTCGTTCGTTCTGGTATCTGTTACTACACGCAGAGAATACGGAGACGACAGTCCGATAGCCTCTGGTTTCATTTGTTTTAATTTATCGTTTGTTTCTTTAAGATCTAACGTGACAGATTCATGCCAGAACACTGCCATACAGAAGCATTTAATTTTACCCATATATACAAAAAAAAAACATATATACAAAACATTTTGAGACGCAGCAATATTATGATTATACAAGAAAAATATACACAAATTCTTTTACGTGAATAAATTAATTGGGCGGCGCTTACTGAAATTCTGTTTGGTGGTGAAATAGTGGTGGGTTACAATCTATATCGTCTCGATAATCATCAACAGCACCAGTTATACAAAACTACCGCCACCACCACCACCATCACCACCACAACAGCAGCAACAGCAGCAGCAGCAGCAACAGCAACAACAACAACAACAACAACAACAATGCCTCCTTATCCCTGTGCTTTCTCCCATATAGAAATATCTGGAGGGTCTGCATCTGATCCCGGAGTCATCCATGGAGGACCTGCTTGAGTTGGAACGTCCGCTGTGCCAGCAGGACCGCCGCCCCATCATGCTTCGCTCCGTGTCCATCGTCAACACGGAGGACCTCAACGCCGCCGTGAGTATCAGAGCCCTCTGCATGGATTGGATCAGATTGAAGTATGCTGACTACAAACTGACGAATCAGAATATATTACTAACAGAATCATGCATTCCCGCAGCGCATCTCCCTCAATGTGTCAACAAAACAGCTCCCATAAAGATTGTGAGTTGTATCATATTTTCCAGACACTGCACGTTGTTGACAGTCACCGAGTGTCTGACCATTTATATTTTACGCCTTCGTATTTCCAAAAGTCAGCACGTCCCACTAGGTGTTTAGTATCCTCGCCTTAATAACTCCCTTCGGACTCAATCCTTCCCTCCCACAGCCAGCCTTCAGACTGTGGAATGCCGTGGCTTCAGGGGACGAGATGGAAGTGAAACAGGTGATGGCCTCGCTGAGTCCTAACCCGAACTCTAACCTGGCGGGCCAGGACACCACGCCCTACCAGGAGGCGCACCACCGCGGTCATTCCCCCGTCCTGCGCGTGCTGGAGGCTGCCATGGACAAGAGGCCCGACGTGCCCCACAACGATATGGTTCTCAGCATCCTGCAGGTGATGTGGTTTTTCCTGGGCGATGCTGTGTGCAGAGCTGAGATGTAGTAGCTTTTGTGGAAGGAAACTATGCAGAGAAGTGTGGTGCTGTGGAGTTGGTGGTGCAAACATGGTGTTGCTGGTGCTACAGTGAAGTGTTGGCTAGGTTACGTGTGTAGAGGTATTGCTGTATTAGTGGTGCATGGTGTCTATTCACAGAGATTATTCTCACAGCTTCCGTCCAAAGGCTTTCATTTATATGGCAGTAAAAGATGGAGGAAGTGATTTGCAGTTAAGGCTGAAGGAATACTCGATTATTTGATCCTCAGATGATGTGAATAAGTCAACATACAAAATACTGAACCTTAAAAGCAGTAAAAAGTGCTCCCTCTACTAATTGTCCTAGTACAAACACCGGCGATAAATGAACCTCATCATATTGTGCGAAAACCACTTACAGTATATAAAAATCAATGTATTTGAATGCGCATTACATCTGTCCAGGGGTTCTACTGTACCATTAATATGCATTTTGTCCCAGCTAACATTATATTGCCTTGGGACGTGGCGTTGTTGCATTAAGTGTTCAGTGGCGCCCTACCAACCACTTTCGTCTTACAGGCCCACGCAAAGAAGGTGGAGGCTGTGTTTGAGGCTGCGCGGGGAGGCCAGTACAGACATGCTGGGGGTGTGGACGTATTACTGAGAGCTTACAGCCTCCCCGGCACCCTACATGACCACCAGGGCCGTTCCCTCCTGCACTATGCCGCTTTCGTACAGCTGGCTGACGGCGCCCCGCTATGGCTGGCCCAGGACGTGCGCAGCCTTGTGGAGAGTCACGGCGTGCTGGTTAATGCCGTGGATTTCAAAGGTATATATATATATATATATATATATATATATATATATATATATATATATATATATATATATATATATATGGAGCCCAAACTATTGTTGTGTATTCCAGTTTAGGATGTGTCATGCTTGTTATCATTTTCTTAACCATTTCTTTATCCAGATAGTTAAGCACCAAGCTAATGTTTGTTAACAGCTGTATATAGACTCAAATATTCCATTTATGTGCCATTCAGGTGATAGTGTGTCCTGGATCATTATTCAGGTGTGTGTGTGTGTGTGTGTGTGTGTGTGTGTGTGTGTGTGTGTGTGTGTGTGTGTGTGTGTGTGTGTGTGTGTGTGTGTTGACTCAATTTTCAGGTGAATGCAGTAACTGGTGGAGGTAACTAATAATTGATGTTGCTGCAGGATGCTCGGCGCTGCACATTCTGGTGGAGTACGCGAAAAACAGTGAAAACATAACCTGCTGGGATGGAAAGACACTCAGTGTGAGCGAGGCGTGGCTGTGTTTGGCCAGTCTGCTGATGGAAGTGGGCTGTGACCCACGGCTGCTCAACCACCTCTACCAATCGCCCCACCAGTTGACCGCTGCTGCACAAAATCCTCGCCTGAAGGCTCTTCTCTCCAAGGTATTGGGTAGAACTTTGTTAATAAAGTCTCATTATCATCTTCACAAATCAGTGACATGTAGCTTTTCAGTGTGTGTGTGTGTGTGTGTGTGTGTTCGTTCCCTCATTAAGGCAGGGTTGTGATAGTGACGTGCTGTCTCACAGGCTTCAGATAATTTGGGGACGACTGACATTTCTCCATCACTCGAGAAGTTTCCTGAAGTGGTGCAGGCGTCGGCGCGAGGGGATGAGGCTGCCTTGCGGAAGCTGCTGCAGGGTGGGGCAAGGGTGCTGCCTCTTGGGGGCCGTCGAGACCCCCTCCTTGAGGCTGTTAGAGGCGGCCATAGAAACATTGTCTTCCTTCTATTATCTGCTGGAGCTCCATTGTGTGCTCATGGTCTTCTAGGCAACACTCCCTTTGAGGCCGCCCATCGCACTCTGGGTCTTCCCGCCCTCTTCCCTGCACTCATCAGAAAGGCGAGTATATTACAGGTTTATGTCTTTCCATGTCAGCTAACCTCGTGGTGCCACACAATACAGGTCACTGAGCTGATGGTCTTATGTCAGTGTAACCTGTTGTTACTCAGGACATATCATCATTAGTATGTCTCTGGGGAATTTGTATGCATTTCTTGGTACTGATCCTTAGGAGGTAATTTCATTCACTTGTTTCTCTGCACAGTGTTTGGTACATTTGTTGAGGTACATTTACACCTCCTATGCTGTTATATAAGAAAGAAATGAAGGTTGCAGGATTATTGATCTATTAGCAAACCACCTATTATTTGTAGTAGTTTTCATCAGATTTATTTCATTGCAGGAATTTTGTGACAGGCTGCAAGAAGAGCTTGAGGTTCTTGCTGCCTCAGACAGGCAGCATGCCACCACAGTGGAGGGACTTGTTCAGCTCAAGACTATCGCTGAGGTGTCTGGCCACCGACTTGGGGAGCAGTTGAAAACTTGGAGAGATCGTCGATCCTCCACTTCCTTCGGATACTCCACTGATGCCTTAACTCAGGCGGCATCCCTGGGCCTCACCCTGACATGCCAGCTGCTGGGCGTGGCAGGAGTACCTCTCCACCCTCTGCCCCATCTCCCTCACCCTCTGGTGCGTGCTTTGGGACGAGGTCATTACCACACTGCTTACTCTCTGTGCAGGGATCTCAAGATGAACCCTTACAGTGCTGGTGTGTCTGCCAGTGCTGTTCCAGAACAGCTGTTGGCCGATCTCATGGAAAGTGAACTCAAAAAGATTGATAAAAAGCTCAGGAAAAAAGGAATCGGGGCTGCAGCAGCTGAGGACTTACTACAACGTATCAGAAGCAAACAGAGTGCTCCCACTCTCAAACAACTGCAAACCATCATGTATCTGTTGGCAGAAATGAACCTGGTGACACTCTTGCACCAGATGAGGCAGAGGCTTCCTGACTTGGACTTCAACATGCGGGTGCACACACCCTCTGCGAGCACCATGCTGCACGTGGCAGCTGCTCATGGTAAGATAGCCATGGTGGAATACTTGTTGAGTCGAGGAGCTGATCAGAAACGTCTGACTCGAGGCAGCCTAACCCCCTCCCATCTGGCAGCCCTGAGGGGTCACACAGAATGTATCGAGTACTTGGTAGGGTGCAGCAGGGCAGAGCCAGAGTGTGGGTGGGGACTGAGCCCATCACAACTTCTTGAGCATTTTAATGATAATATGAAAAGCCGTCACTTGGATTTACTGACTCATCAGGAAGCCCTGGCCATCATGGGGACCAGTGGGGAATTTGCCAGGGCTCAGCTTATCCTGGCAGGCAGGTGTGCCAAACTGGGTATCACCTCTCCTGGTTCCTTGTGGCTCATGCTGGAGGAAGAGGAGAGTAAAATTAAAGCATTCATCTCCAAAGAGCTTGAGGAATCTGTATTATGTGATATCAAAGAGCTGTCTCAACAGATAGAGGAAAAAGATGAAAGATTTCGCGGGAAGGTTGTGTCTTATCCATTAGTGAGGGAGAGGATGGACCTGCTGCTTCCAGATAACTTTGAATTCTATCTTGAACTGGAAGAATATAGTGCTCTTGAGGGAGGATCCATTAATGTGGTGAATGGTAAAGACTCTCCTAAAGGTTATGTTTCCAAGGTCACCACCACTAAAGACCAAGGTCTCTTTACTGGTGAAAATTTTATAAATACTTTCAGAAGAGTGGCCCAAGAAGCACTCAGTGCCACAACCTTTACAACTTTGACACTAGTGCCTCCCTTCCTTGCCCACACACCAGGGGGAGTGTGCTTACATGTTGCCCTGAAGTGTCCTATGAAAGTAGTATTGGTGAGAGTGATGCTGACTCCTGTCATCAAGATCACAGTGCCAAAGTGGGTAAGTTTGGAGCACCTGTCTGGAGAGAAGCAACTGCAGCCAGAAAATAATCTCATATCCCATGTGCACCTGGCAGCCAGCCCAGAGAGTTGCTGGATATTCCTATTCAACCACTTGGTGGAGTGGATGGTATCCCATGGAGAGGAATATAAGTGGAGGGTGTTGCAAGCTTGTCTCTATTTCACCAAGCTGCTGGAGACTTGCTGGTGGCTCCCCAAGAAGGTAACTCGTGACTATGGGATGACTTGGCACATCATACCCATAGGTGTGGCTGTTCCTAACACCGCTACTCTCCAACTGCATTTCATGGAGGAGCTGTTAGGGGAAGGAAGGGATGCATGGACTAAAGACCAGTGGCTTTCCCGTCTGGTGGCAGTGGTCAGAAGGGCATCCTTCCCTCTCAGTGTTGAAAGTACACCAGATAGCCTCAAGCCTACCAGTGCCATGCAGGCCACATTGCAATTCTTGATGGAGCTGCAGAACAATGTCATTCAGGCCACAGTAACCTGACACTCATATCTTTTGCCATGCTGTGCTAACTGTTTGTGCACAAAAGTGCACATGCAAACACACACAAAACTACACAAATATTTTTTATACAAAATGCCTCTCCTCACATATGCAAGATGACAAAAAATAACAATAGCTTCCTGCTTTTATGAGAAAGTTTTCTGAAGTGCAACATACTGTGCAAGTCAGCATGACATGTATAATTTTTTGTTTCAGTGTGGGTGTGTATGTATGTGGGTGTGTGCATGAATGCATGTGTGTATGTGTGTATCTGTTAGAATGAAGTTTTACAAACCAAAATGTTGCTCAAAATATACTAATCATTAAACCATCTTTTCCTATACCTTCAGATTCCATTATTAATAATGTGGAGAAATTTATGAAGTATGTCAAAATATGCTTCATCCACTGTCAGTTCCATTAGAAAATACTTTCAGCAAATAATACATAGTAATTTACTGCATTAACTACCTCACTAAGAGCTATCTCCACACTGAGGTAGGTACATATCTGTCATGACTTCAATATTACCTACCACATTTGTTCATAAGTATGCACATGTTTGACAGGAAACAAGATTAATAAGATAGGAATTTCACATACATACATTACAATTTCCAAGTGAAACTCACTCATCAGTATCAAAATTTAGATTAGCAATAAAATACTGCCTGAATACATTGCATATTTGTACTGCATAGTACAAAATTAGTGTAGGCATGGTTTATGTACCCTGATTCAGACACATTCAAAATACACACACTGTTTGCCTATATGAAAAGGGAAAGTCTAATGGGAAGGAGTGATAAATGATGAATTCTGTCTGTCACACACACACACACACACATGCACATAATTCCCTTGCTATCAGATCATTAATGGTATTGTTTCTCAAAATGTAATTGCTACTGTCGAGATGATATTCTTCACTAAGAAATAAAGCAACTCAAATTTGATGCCTGGAAACATGCATCAGACAAGACATCACTCACCTGGAGCAGCCTTTCAGTGCCTGAAAACATCAATATCAAAGACCACTGATAGATATTTTTGTAATTCACACCATACATACTTAAGATGAATGAGGTTTTTTTGGGGGAACAAGAATCTCTGCTTTGATTTGGGACAATTTCCTTTTCAAACAACATGCAGTGCATTCCTTTGTTTCTTTCAACTACTTGAGAGGTTTACCTTGCCTCAGTAAGCTGCACTAAATTTTAACAACTTCAAGTTGCATGGTCTGAGAAAAGTTTAAGGTTTTGATCAGAGCCACAAGAGGCTGCATCTGTCCAGTTACACATCATCATGGCTGGCTGGCCATACTATATTTGTCGTTGACTGATCTAGAAGCTACACCCATTGTCTTATTCCCCTTTTGGCAGGACAGCTGGTTGGTGCACTCATAATATACTGTTTAAATCACATAATTATTTACCTAATTTTGCTATTAGCTGGCTTTCTAAAATACCTATACAAAATAATAATAATGTCATATTCCTTTAGAAAACTGTAGAAGCAAATAGTATATATTACTTATGTAGATGCACCTGTTTGACTCTTGGCATGTGCCACTGGAGACATATCATGTGCTAGCAGTCATGTGGATGTGTTTATGCAAAATACATTATTTGTTTATGCAATTTTTCTGATGATTAATACTTTGGTTTTATCATTGTTTTCCTACTGATATTGCTAAGTGAAGCTAATTAATAACATAACTGAAAAGCTCCTACATATAAAAATTTTGGGAAGTGGCAAGACCATCACAAGTGCACCAATCAGTTGCTTGGCAGGAAGGAGGAGGCCAAGGACGGGGCTTCTAGATTATCTTTGCTTACAACTACAGTATAGTCAAAAGTAGGACAGTACTGCATGACTTTCTCTATCCATCTGCAATAGTACCTGCAATTGATCTTTATTATTCACATCTATTAATATACCAGGCCAGCAATCCTACACAGGATGCCCCAGATGAGGCACCACACATTATTCACACTCTTGGCACTATCTTACCTAGAGTAAGTATAAAAATCTAATCTAGTTCTTCACTGAATCTGTCACCTGTAGATTACTATTTTGTCAGGTGAACAGTGTAACTTTGTATTAAATATGACTTACCCTTCTCCATTTACAGTTAAAATAAACTGATCATACATTTTTCTCCATTGATTCCACTCAGGCATACATGCACTGCTAAGGGTATTATGCCAACTAGTATGGCCCCATCTTCAATTTTTCTTTCAACTAAGGCTTTCATTATGATATGCTATTTATATTATGAATATTACCTTTACATATTTTCTTTACTCTCTGCTACCTTGTGTTTAACTGTGAAGGTTACAACTGATTTGAAAATTTTTCATTATCTACTGAAACCTTAAGAAGTACTACAATATTCAACCAAGTTTTCCACAAGATGGTTCATGGTTTGGCTGCTGGCAAGTCTGGTAAAATATACTTAGTATTTATGTATGATTTTCACCAACAAGAAAATTACCTTTGACTCAGCTAAAACTAGTGATGAAGAGAATACTAATAATGCTCATGATGAAAACTATGAAATAGCATAATGAAAAAAGAACTTTCACTATAACCTTTAAAATGCATCAATAGTAACAGAATTATGGGTAAGTTGAAGTGCAAGCTGATGTGTGGTGGTGGGACTGGCCAGTTAAGGTAAGAAAGGATAGAGCTTGATGAACATCTGTTTATTATGTGACACGGTGGCCATACAGGGACAAGATACAGGGTACGGGCGGGACTCTCAAGCCTTCCTGAAACCCCACAGAGCCTTGAGCTCCACACCAGAACACAGAGTGGCAGCCTTGGCCACACAGGAGAGTAGGAGGAGGAGGGATGTGATTCTGACTAGCGCTCATGAGCCGGGTGTAAAAGTATTAAACTGTGTACACAAGTTTATCAAGACAGGGGGTCCCCGGCCCTCCACGCAGGTGCCGGCACGAGCTTGGGTGGGGCGGGGCAGGGTGGGGCAGGGCACACCCAGGCTCTCCCACCCTCCCTGCTCCTTCCACTGCTGCCAACACTATAGTTGTCCCTCACAGCACAAATATCACCTGTCCCCACCTGGCCCACAGGGTCCAGTGAAGTGTTCACAGCAGCGGGGAGGAGCACCACTCCCTGGTTCCTAGCATCTCACCTTCCTGGTAACAAGTAAGGCTTGTAATATGTTTTTGTGCACTTAAGTGACATGAATTTACACCATCATGTGAGGTGAACAAATAAAATTTGAAATACATAAAATTGAATATATAATATATATATATATATATATGTATATTATACATTTATCTACTAAACACTATGAATACTAACAACATCTTCAAAGTTTAGTTTGTCAACAGAAAACATCTGTTAAGTGGTTGGCACAGGTATTGATTAAGGTGTCAGGAGTCTGGTGGGGCGGTCCAGGCCACACACGCAGGCGGGGAACTGCCTAGCAGCAGTACATATAATATAAACTTACTCTCCCATAATATGTAATGAAAATAAATGTGGTTCAGCAATAAATATGACCGGGCAGACCGGTCCATCTACCTATGGAACACTACAACCTTAAGAAATTTAAGACACCGTGTACGCACATCATAAAAATCTATCTAATCTTTGGTTCGTCGAACACGCCCAACCACTGGACCGACACGACGCGCGTCCCTCATGCCACCGCAACATTAACACTAAATATCACTGGTCACTTGTCCACCAGACACACCAGAAAAAAGGTGGTCATGGTGGTGCTCCAAAATGCAAGCGCAGTTGACCTGTCACAGGCTTGGTGAGCGGGGCAGGGTAGCCCGGCCAGTCAAAGGAGTCTCACAGGGGGGTCCTGCCCACCCGTTACTTCACCTCTGAGTCCTCCTCCATGGGCTCCTCCTCATCATTAGAGGTCCCAGGGGCTGTGGTTTGGGGAGGCGGCTCTGGACTCCTGAAACCAACCACATCCTCAGACACTGAACTTGAAAATTATGAAAACCACAACCTTACTCAGAGAGAGAGAGAGAGAGAGAGAGAGAGAGAGAGAGAGAGAGAGAGAGAGAGAGAGAGAGAGAGAGAGAGAGAGAGAGAGAGAGAGAGAGAGAGAGAGAGAGAGAGAGAGAGAGAGAGAGAGAGAGAGAGAGAGAGAGAGAGAGAGAGAGAATGTGTCTATATATATATATATATATATATATATATATATATATATATATATATATATATATATATATATATATATATATATATATATATATATATATATATTCAAGCATAATAATACCATTATTAGTGATGAAAACAATGAAAAGACAAGAAAATTAATGAACAGTAGCTAGGTATGTCTGTTGTTCGAGATTCTTTCTTTTCTCAATCCCTGCTTCTAAATGAACAAGACTTTGGCAGAAAAACCCCTAATCTAGTGGTTAGAGAATATGCAGACTGAATCATATTTAATGTAAGTTGGATCAGTACTAAAAGAACTATCATTATGTGATGCATGACAATCTTTAAAAAACTTTAAACTTTATTTTACACTTCATTGTTTACAAAATTTTTACTTAGTCTAGAATACATGTAATGGATTAAATGGGTGTGTGTTTCTCCTCACCTGGACTGGTGATTCTGTGGATCCACCCTGAGGGAGGCCATGGCTGAGACAGTCTCCTGCTCCTCCTCTCGGCCCTGTGCCTCTGCCTGGGACAACCCTAGCAGCCCACTCTGCCGCCGTACCACTGGCCAAGGTCCACTCTGTGGGCACAAATACCAGTCAGAAAGAAAGCCATGGCAAAATGTTCAAACCAATACACGTTTCTCCTTTCCTCTTCTGTGCTATGTTCACACTGCAAAATCTTTCCTATAACTCATTTCAACCATGTAAATTTAGAACTTCATGCCATATTCATATCTCCAATTATGAGCCAGTATTAATGCAACTTAGCCTGATTGATAAAGTATTGGATATCCAGGAATCAAGATTTCATTAATTATAACTAAATTGCTCCAATAATACAGTGTGAGATAGCTTTACCTGCACTGCAATAACATTCTGGAGGGTTTCAAGTGCACTCTGGCATGGTGGACGTGCCAACTCATGCTCAGAGATGGGCGGCAGGTCCTCCCCAGTTAGGGCTCTCACACATGCCTCGGAGGCATCACTGATACTGGTAAGGTTGTAGCCTCCTTCTAGTGCCAGCACCACCTGCACAACAACACAACACATTAATGTGTTTCACATTACTCTTATACCTGACACAAATAGATAAATAAAGAAAAATATTTTTATCAAATAAACACAACTATTCTCTGTAATGAATAAAAACTAAAGGCTACTAAAGGCATGTACAAAAATATAAAGATGCAGAATATTTGTGTGTGTGTGTGTGTGTGTGTGTGTGTGTGTGTGTGTGTGTGTGTGTGTGTGTGTGTGTGTGTGTGTGTGTGTGTGTGTGTGTGTGTGTGTGTGTGTGTGTGTGTGTGTGTGTGTGTGTGTGTGTGTGTGTACTTATGGTTTTATGAATTTAAAGTATAGTTAATAATGTTACCAATCAATCAAATAAGAAAAACTACCCTGTGTATAGAAATATATTTATGCCTTATGTACAAAAAATTGCTCAGTATGCAAAGCAATTTCAAATAATGAATCCCAAATCTTATCACCACCTCAATTTCTTATCATCACAATCCAATAAAAAACATATGGCACATCAAGAATCCCAGTTTCATGACAAGGAAGATACTCAAATCTAGCAAAGCAACTCACCTTGCCCCGGGCAAGAGTCATGAGCTGTTTAGTCATATGAGCAAAGCAGCTGGCTGACACCTTGTAGCCTCCCAGTGGTGAAGGGTGGCCATCTGCGGCATCAAAGCCAGCACTCACTAGCACTACGTCAGGGTCAAATTCCTGTTATGGAAGAAGCAGATGTGATGCACAATAGGGAAGTGAAAACACCTTCCAACTTTATATTATAAAGAAGATTGCTAAATATGAATATGAATTATTTGTACTTGTGTCTTATCTTATTAAATACTTGTGATATTTATTTGGGTTTTTCATAGAGATTGTCAATGCCATTTGTCAATGATTCTACTCTGCTGCAACCCCCAAAAATGCTACATATTTTAGTAAATTTGAGTTCAAAAAATCTATGACAGGCTGAGATCCCCCTTAAATCAGATACCTGAGGCAAGATAGCAGAGGAAGTAAATCCTAATTACTCAATGAATAACCAACTCCCATGAAAAAACTTATAAAGCTGATTCCAAAAAAATGAAAATGTTGCAGCCCTTTTCAGCTTTTCAGCCACACAATGTGTGAATGGCCATTTTATATCAACATTAAGTGATGAATGAAAGTTCAAACTAATATACACAAAAGTTAGCATTCATGATGTCTGACTAATAGTGACCCACTGTACTTTTCCTCCTTTATAAAGTTTTCATTCTTGTCTCTTTCACTCATTAAGGAGTGTGGCATAAAGAAAACAATGATGACAACAAGATCAAAGGTATTAAAGATGGCAAGACTTACAATAAACACCAAGATGATATTTTACCTTGTTAATTGCTTTCAATCCTAAGTTAGCTCCAAAACCTAGAATCTGTTCTTGTTTTGTGCAAGAAATGATGATACAGATATGATATGACTATGATAACAGCATTAGTAATAACAATAATACTAGTTTTGGTGTGCCTTACCCTAGCAATGGGCATAACAACACTTCTAAAAGCAGCCAGGTACTCTGCATCACCCATTGGAGGCTTCAGGCCACCAGAGAAAGCAATGTTGACATTGAAGCCATACCCATCACATTCCCCCACCTGCCAGAAATAAAAGTCAGTAAGGAAAACAAGTCAGATGGGAAAAATTTGTCAAGTGTGTAAAGCAACCCTTACGAATCATATAATTTTTCTAAAAGGATGATGCCAACTTCTCTATCCTCCTAACCTTTCCCACTGCCTGCAGCCTACCTCAGTGGGTGCTCCAGTACCAGGGAAAAAGCTCCCATCATCATAGCGATGCATGGAGATATAGAGGACATGACGGTCATCATAGAACATGGATTGCGTGCCATTGCCGTGATGCACGTCCTGTGGGGGAGGAAGGAATGTGTTATACTTCTTCCTGCAACACTTGACTGAAATTTATTTAAAAAGTGACACCCTTCGTTTGCTTGTTTATTTTCTTACTTTTTATTTATTTATTTTTTTTGGTTAAAAATATCTTTCAAGCTCCAAATTCTTCCTTTATCTTCTAGAGAGTAAGTAGTTCATCAGCTATGATGGCAAAAAATTTACACAAGGGAGTTTCTCTAATAAGCAAAACATTTATCTAAGTGCAAATATATTGTAGAGAAATATAGTTAATGGGGGAGGATATGTGAAACAAGATACTTGTGCCTCTAAGGAAGAAAGAAATGTTTTCAGCACATAATTCTATTAATGTCAAAGTAACCAATTATGAATAATCTTTAACAGTAATTCTCTTGCAATGAATGCTATGGTAATACTGACTGCAAAGTGATATATGTTTTGTGATATAAGTTTCTCTTATAATAAAATCTTTCTATTTAATGAAATCTTGCCAATTAAACCTTCATCCAATTCTACTTTTCTACTCAAATTTCCAAGGCTATATAAAGATGTGACTGACCCAGTCCACAATAAGGATTTTCTTCAGATTGAGCTTTTGGTGGAGCTGGCGAGCTGCAATGGCAATGGAGTTGAAGAAACAAAATCCCATGGCCTGTTGATGCTCTGCATGGTGCCCTGGCGGACGGACCAGCGCAAACCCATTACGCAGCTCACCCGTCGCGACTGTCAATCAGAACGAAAAACAGTGAGATGGAATACAAGACATTACTTTTTTTTATATAATTTCCACAAAATTCATTCACAAAACACACCTGAGACCCAAGAGACCACAAACATATTCCTTCTCTAATAGTCACCCAAAAGATTTTTCTAAAGCTTAAGTGTTATGTAGAAGACCAAGGTGGTTAAAAAAACTCTCAGTAGCTACTCTTAAGACAGTACTTTGGAAGTCCACTGCAAGTACAGCGAAGGCCATTCAGAAGCACAGACACCCTAAGCAATCAAAAGGCAAAAACCCTGCAAGTCTTGTGTCCATACCTTTGTAAGCCAAGTCCACCACACATCCAGCAGCCATGCGGGCAGCTGAGGACGTGTGCATCTCATTCCAGGTGGTGTCCAGGTCTACACCGATGCCTCCACAGTGTAGCCGAACGAAGCTCTTGATGGGTAGGTCAGCAAACATGCTCATGTCAAGCCGACTTCGATTGAGGGGATTAGTTCCTGCAAGATTTCAGATGTTATTATATGGGCTTTCTTTCAGTACTTTCCTATAATGGTGCTTTATGCATTTTAAAGTACACAAAATGATAACAAAAGAGTGTGCCCACCAAATAGGAGTGTGTGGGCCTCGCTGTGGCAGGACTGTATCTCCTCCAGTGTGGCCTTGCGGGCACGCAGATAATGGCAGCGGTGGATGAGGCCAGTTTCCTGCAGGCGGGCCATGATGGAATGGAGGCGACCCCCGTGCTCAGGGTGGTGGGAGTTATCACCGCACACACACTGGTGCTTGAGCATCATGTTATCGTAGGCTAACCCGGTGGTTGCACCCTGGAGCAGAAAGGTCCACATTTAGGAAATATTCAGATTGGATCCAACCTGAAACCCAAGTCTGTGAGCCTGATTAAAAAAAAACTCAAGGAAATGGCTGCTTTCTCACTGGATTTCTTCCAAGATCTCTACAATTACAGCTGATTAACATGTCCTTCAGAATAAACAGCTACTTTGTGGGACAGTCCTAAAGATGACCAAATAAATATAAACCTTTTCCAACTCTAATAAAAACACAAAAAAATTTACCTGTTTACTGATGTTGAGTTGTTCCTGTGGTGAACCCTGAGGGGAGAGAGTGACCAAGGGGGAACTGAGGGCACGGGACAGCGGCCGTGCTATATGGTTACCAGAGCGAGGGGCGGGGGTGAAGGCTGAACCTGAAGAGGCATAGAAAACAAATCCATCATTACAGAAAATGGAGAAAAAAAAAAAAAAAAAAGTATGACAACAGAATCATGGATTAATACATTCCACAAATTCTAAATGACTTGAGAACATTTGTCAATTAAAAGACTTTAATGCAATCCTTGGGTCTATCTATGAACATAACAAAATACTCTATGCAGTCAGCCTTTCCTTACATCTGGGAAATGCCATGCCATTCATCAAAGAAGATGAAAAGAGTTTCAAAATTAAGCAGAAACTACTTGATTCTTCTTCACTGGGAATATGAAAATGGCAAGCAGATAAAAAATTCTCAGATTTCACATCTCTTCTCCATTTTTGTTGCCCATGGGGAGAGAGAGAGAGAGAGAGAGAGAGAGAGAGAGAGAGAGGAGAGAGAGAGAGAGAGAGAGAGAGAGAGAGAGAGAGAGGAGAGAGAGAGAGAGAGAGAGAGAGAGAGAGAGAGAGAGAGAGAGAGAGAGAGAGAGAGAGAGAGAGAGAGCACTTTTACTGCTACTTTATTAGAGGAGGAGGAGGAGGAGGAGGAGGAGGAGGAGGAGGAGGAGGAGGAGGAGGAGGTGGTGGTGGTGACAAGGAGGCAATGGAGAGGAAAGTGGGTGCTCACCAGTGGCAGAATGGAGAGGTGGAGGCTTGACTGTTAGGTCTCGGTGGTGCTGAAAGAGTATGTGTTCCCGGTGGTGTCTGGCCGCCAACTGACTCTCCTCTATCTTGCGTTCAGTGAGGTCTATTACCTGTCATGAAGGAAAAGGAAGGTGAGGTGTGTGGGGTCAGTTGGAAGAGTGTTTAACTCATCTCATCTTACATAATACTGCAGGTATATCATCAGCACCATCAGTCAATAGCTGTCAAAGCAGGGTAGGCATACAACATAAAATCACAAGGAGTAGCTGATCACAAAAAGAACAGCAGGAAAGAAATAGAATCACAAGAAGTCCAGCTAATAACAAGAATTTGTTTTTTTTTTATTTAACATCTGCTTGTAATTCATGACTGTGTTGAGTGATATTGTCTCTTGTTTTCTGTGAATGACTGTCACAAAAACCAGGCTTGCTCATAAAAGTTCATAAGTCTATCCAATGGGTGTAAATGCTCAGAATAGTCCAACATAGTAAGGATACACAGACAAGGGATATACTGACATTCACAGATTTCAAAAATAGCTCTTGTATCTTCTTAAGAAGTCTATGTGAAGAAAAACAGGATGTACCATTAGACTGACCAGTAAAATAAAATAAAATAAAATAAAATAAATAAATAAATAAATAAATAAATAAATAAATAAATAAATAAATGAAATCCATGAAGTAAGCACATCACCATGACATCCACAACCAGTTGGGAGATAAAAACTGACAACTAGGAAGTAGATTCTAAGAAACATTGCCGGATATATATATAAAAAAAAAAAGAACAGTGACTGCAGGAAGCCACAGATAAATAAATTTATAAAAATGTACTTATATCTTGTTTATAACAAAAAAATTACAGGCAACTTCTTCTTTCTTCTATGTTCTGCTGTGAACCAAGCAATGGAAAAAACAGAAAAGGAAGAAAATACACAAAACAGGAAATATCTACATAAAATAATAAATACACTTGCAACTGGCAGGGTAAGAACACAGCACACCAATCCCTGGCTCACTCATCTGTAACGATGACAAAGTGTGTGTCATGGAAGGACGGTAAGCCAAGTCTTCCTAAAGAAACCACACTACACCGAGGAAGAGAGAGAGAGAGAGAGAGAGAGAGAGAGAGAGAGAGAGAGAGAGAGAGAGAGAGAGAGAGAGAGAGAGAGAGAGAGAGAGAGAGAGAGAGAGAGAGAGAGAGAGAGAGAGAGAGAGAGAGAGAGAGAATATGAAAATACAGATATGATACAGAAGAATACTGATGAAAAAGAAATAAAAAAGAAAAAGGTAGGGAGATGCACAAGCAGAGGAAAATACAAAGGAGAGAAATATACTGACTCACTCTCTCTCTCTTTTACACACACACACACACACACACACACACACACACACACACACACACACACACACACACACACACACACACACACACACACATAAGGCAAGTGCTGGAATGCCTACAATGGGGGAGGCAGGGTATTCATGGGAGGGTTTACAGGTGCTTCATGTGGAGAGGACTCACCTCTGGCTCCTCCTCATGTAGAGCCTCCTCCTCCCTCCCCTGCACCAAGCCAAGGAGGATGGGGCAGCACAGAGGAGGAGGGAAGGGGAGGAAGGGACAAGACACACAATTAGTCAGCATACAGCATGAGAGACCTAAATCCTTCCCTTTAGTGTCATCACTTGCTCAATTACACACACAAACACAAACACATCCTACAAGAAAACATGTAGGTTTAAGATTCACTGCTATGCTGTTTTGTCACTATCATGTCTTTTACAATATTTCTGTTTTCATCACAGAATGTTGATGAACAGATCAGTAGGTGGCGGCAAAAAACAGTCAAGGAACAAACACATCATAAGACCACACAACATTGCCAAAACTCAGCCACACACACACCCACATAGCTCAGGATGTGGCATGTGTCACTTTTTAACACACACAAAATGAACAGTAATCACACTAAGATAATCTATTCATCAGGACCATAGAAAGACTAGAGTATATACAGTAAACCCTTAGAGGAGAAAAAACATTCTTACGAAAAGACTACTTCAACAAACATGTACACACTGGATCTTACCTCAGGGGTTTTATCAGTGGCAATAGCCTGCGCTACAGCTGCCTCTGTCTCCTCTGCCACATTCTCCACCTGGTTTTTGCTGTTGGCGCGTGTCAAGACTGCGTGCCGGATTTGCTGTAGGGAAAAGGAGGTACTTAGTGAGGCATGGAAGACAGGAAAAAGTAAGGTGGGGAGTAAAGGAAGGAGAAAGAAAAAGGAGGGTGGGAAGGAGAGTAACAGGGATTGAGTGAAAGGAATAAAAGCATTTGACACAGAAATGGACATTCATGGATGTGTGGTACATAATGAATGTATACAGAAATGGACATTCACGGATGTGTGGTACATAATGAATGTATAAAGATAACACATCGATAAATGAAATGCTGAAAGAAAATGTCAATGTATGTAAAAACCAAAAGTAGAATTATTGCTTAAGTGCAGAATACAGATGGGCTGGCCTCACTGCCTTACAATGTCATTCCAAAAGAGAAAAAAAAATTAACAAGATATATAAGGTAGAGCCTGCTAACTGGTTCATTAGGCTGAAAAGTAATAACACTTTTCCATCTACTAAGATATATTGATTATATCAGTTCTGGGTTTACTACTTAATTGATTTCTTACTCTTCCATTAGACATTCACATTTTGCAAGATGAATTGCTTTTCCATATGGCTATTAATACAGGCACTGAGAAAAGGGTATCAGTCTCTTCAATTCCTGTAACTATGGACAAGTGAATGCTGAGTGTAAATTGCTGCTTCTACTGAAAAGGTAATGCACTTCATATGAATTATGATGTTTTATCATCATGCTTCATAATTAGATCCTTTATAGAAGAGCACAATCCACTACACCTAAAACAAACCAGATCATGGGGTGACAGTGGCTTGTTGGGGCAACTGTATCTGATAAAGTACATGAGATCAATGTCCCATTTATTTCTTGCTTAACCCTGATAATGTCAAGTTCCTTATCAACAAGAGTTTTGTCAAAGTCAGCTGACATTTGTCTTAGACATTTGTCATTCTGCATGTCATCAAACCAGTGTCCTCTTCTATTTATACAACAAGCAGTTAAGATACTGTCATATTTACAATCCAATTATATACACAGTGGTGAAGGAACCATTATATGTAATTCTTATGTGCTTATATGCTATATTTTCTGAAAGCTTTACAGTCTTGGCTTATCTGAAGATTTTCAGACTATATTTTGAGTGCATTATTTTAAAGTCTGCCAGCTGTACTTTCTACAGTTCATTACATATTCGGAATAGGTTCTCGCAACGACCCAGCACTTTGTACAATGCAATGTAGGTGTGGGTGACAACAAGGGAGAAGGCACTAAACTTGCCAGTGTAGTGGATTAAGACCTTGGCACCTCATCTCTCCTGTGCCTCTAAAAATATTCCCATGCTCACAACTCCCAAACACCAAATGCCCAATGCATCCTGGAGCCTCTCCATCTTATTTTAGATCCTTGGCAATTTACAAAATTTTCCCAATAAGATACTAAACTTGAGAAGCTGAACAAATAAACACTGAGAATTGTTTTCTGGATAATATCTGTGAAAGGGCTGAAATTTATCTTTAACTACTAAAAACAACAAAAATTTCTTAGGGCATAATGAGTAATTCTCCTCCACATGTCAAGGTGGTGAGACATGAGCCTGGGAAGTGACATAGTTAAGAGCCCATATAACCTGTTCATTATCTAGGTGGAGGCAGTGAGTCATGCAGTCACTTGGATTCCAAAGCAAAGCATGCTGCTCATACAGTCATTTGGATCTTACAACCCTAGGTGCAGCATACCAAGGTTCTGACTCACTTATATTTTGGCAGAAGGTTTCATTCATTGCTGCCACCACCTCCCCTACCCCCTTGGGTCCTTGGTTATAAATAGAAATATTCCACACACACACACACACACACACACACACACACACACACACACACACACACACACAAACACAGCCAGTATGATGACCACAGTGATCATATAATTCCTCATCAGGTGATCACCTTACACCTTCATGATAAGTTTTAAGAATGTGTGAGAAACATGACCCACAAGATGTGTATTTCAGCACCTTCACTGTAACCAGTGACTCACCTGCTTTAGGAGGTAGGGGTCAAGGGTGTGCTGGTGTGTAGCTGAAGGAGGTGCGTGGGGCAAGAAGGAAGGAGGTTGAGCCTGCAACACAGGATGGCCCAGGGGCAGCGGGGAGGAGTGGGTTCGGCTCAATGGGCGTGAGCGGCTGGACCTCACCTGCAATACATCCACAAGGTCAAGGTGACGGTCCTGATTCTCAGTGAGTGGGTCAGCCTCAGCTAGGCAGCATAAACAACATGCACATGAACAAGAACACTGTTCATTGGCAAAAAGTATCAAGAAAGAATGAAACAGCATGAATATCTTTCACCACAACTTGTGGGCATGACTCAATAAGACCTTTCATTCACTGTAACAAGACAAGTCTTTCCTAGGATTTCTAGTTCAAGTAAGAAAGGTGAATGAAACTGAATAATTATACTAAAACTTAAAACTAAATGCTAATTCTATGCAACTCCTCTTTGCTTGAAACCCAAAACCACACAAAGCTTTCTTCATTCCACCACACACACACACACACATAATCAAGTTCTCCATTGAATTAGAACAATTTTCAAGAGGACAAAATAACTAATAAAATGCCCATTCATAAAAAAAAAAATAAAAGAGGAGCCACTCAATTATGGACGTGTCACTAATTGATATAATACTTCAAAACTGCAAATAAGTAATTAAGAAAAACTGAACTTAATATTTAACAAGAAGAGGAATAATAACAAAGACAATTTGGATTTAAGAAAAGAAAGGCCATGTGTTCGTAGCCTAATAAGCACTTGCTGAACAATGACATATAAAACAAGAAAAGGATGGATCTGTGGACAGCATGCACTTGACCCTAAAATGAGGTGCCTGACAAGGTCACATACAAAAGACAAGTATTTGTCACCAAGAAAGCACAAAAACAAGATAATTGGAGAGAACTGGATAAATATTGATGCACAGACAGGATCACAGAAATGTAGCTCAGGCACTGTATACTGCTGTTAGGGAAATATGCACACACATACACACACACAATATTCCCAGATGCAGGATTGAATTAACAACTTTAACTTACTCATGTGCTTATAAATAAAATCTTTCTTATTCGCCTCATGAATCCTTTGCTTTATTATTTAGTTTTATCTCCTTGTTGATATAAATTTTTGCAACCATAAAATTAGCCTGTCTGTCTAAGGCTTTTACCTCAAACTACCTGCCAACAACAGGAAGGTGTAGCAAATATTTCAAGTACACACACTAAGTAAGTCATTATACATTGGATAAGTGTTTGAGGGGAAGGAATGATGTCCACAACAAAACAAGATTCTTGATGCTGAAAGTCTGCATTGACACAGCCACTGATGCCACTGCCAGTCTGCCATTACTCACCTGGGGGTCTGTAATGGCTGGAGCAGCACTGGGGTGATAGATGCCTCCTCGCATGATGCCCCCACCACTACTGGTCTCCATGGCAGTGACCTGTTGGCCCCGTGGTGTACCCATGCTGTACCCCTCACCATCAATCACTGTAACACACAAACACATGTAAGGAAGGAGATCCTTAGTGCTACAAGGAGGAGGGAACATTCAATTTATGTCATGTATAACTATATATCTGAGCAATTTATAATTTCCTGATTTGCATGGTATTCCTGAACTGTCAGGAAAGCTTTGTGTAAGCCACAATATATCAAGGTTGTTTATTAGTTTACTCTGCGCTGAGAAAGAGCTGCAGCTTATGTAGCTTGTGCACTGGCCAAGTCTACTCAGTGATCAAAGCCCCCATGTGTGGATGGCAATTTAGGATATATATATATATATATATATATATATATATATATATATATATATATATATATTATATATATATATATATATATTATATATATATATATATATATATATAAAACATTCAACACAGCATCTGGCTTAACCTACATGTTTGCATATTGTTATGAACTATGTAGATTATAAACTGACTTTGAATTGTGGGAGAATGTGGAGAATGGGAAGAAGAGACTGAAAACTGGCTTTAGAAGAGGAAGATGATCCCTGGTTAGAAATAAATAAAGATAAAGAATTAATTTATGGATTGACAGGATACAAAACAACCACTGAGAGGGAGAAAAAGACAAAACAAATTAAGACAAGATACTAGCCCATTTATAAACTTAGAGAGAGAGAGAGAGAGAGAGAGAGAGAGAGAGAGAGAGAGAGAGAGAGAGAGAGAGAGAGAGAGAGAGAGAGAGAGAGAGAGAGAGAGAGAGAGAGAGAGAGAGAGAGAGAGAGAGAGAGAGAGAGAGAGAGAGAGAGAGAGAGAGAGACACAAATGATAGAATAATGGACACAGAGAAAGATAGACAGTCTAACATGAACTGACAGATAAATGGCACATATGGAACTCACTCAAGAGGACTATTTACAATACTGCCCAGTTTCCATATAATCCTTGATGTAATTTACCCTTAAACTTGTACATATTTTTTTTCACTTACTGGCATGTGTGTGTGTGTGTGTGAGTGTGTGTGTGTGTGTGTGTGTGTGTGTGTGGAAGAAGGGTAATGTGGAGAAGGTACATTGGTGACTTCTGAAGACTACATTGGATCAAAATGGAGAGCAGAAACAGGACAAAACAAACTTGACTCAAAATCTGTATGCCACAACTAGGCCAACACAAGGCAACATGCTCACACAAACATACCTGGCAGTGTAGGGTAATAGGGCAGAGTGGAGGAGAGCAGGTGTCCCGTGAGAGGCATACTGACATGGGTTGGGAGTGTCCGCATGTCTGCTTCAGACACGATGGGAAGCTTCAGCCCTTCCTGCAATGTTAAGACCAACGCCATGTACCACCACCATCACTACCACTGCCCTTGTTACTGCTGGACTTATCATGGCACTTGTATGCCCATAAGAGCAATACCATATATCACCACAATCACCACTACTGCTCTTGTTTATTGTTTTACTGTCTCCTTCACTGATTCTCATTGTGTTCATTTTTGATTACTTGTGGCAACTTACTACTAAATGTTTATTCTCTTGTTATATTAGACTCATCATTAATCACTATATTTGTCACCACACTCATTTTGCTACACCATATCCATGAAGGCATAACAGCACTAGGATGCTACCATCATAATCAGTCACTCTCCATATTCATACTATATTGCTGTAAGCTCATCATTAATCACTATATTCTTACCATCCTAATTCTGCTATAACATCATTGTCAACTGTCCCAACAACACTATCACACTTTCATCATCATCAGTCACTCTTCATACACCATAATGATACTGGTCTCACCATCATTAGTCATTACATCATGCCTGTCACACCACCACCTCCATCATCTACCATCATCTCTGAGCAATGATAGTGCTACGCTGTTATTAGTCGTCACAGAAGATCAACAATATCATTTTCATACTGTCAACATACATGCTAATACACTTTCATCACTAGTGTCAGTCATGCATTGTCATATCACTGGTCACTAACTGCACTACTGTCATATCACCATGCACTGTGAAGCCTCACCATTCATCACCATCATAATAATATATTGCAAAACCAAATGGTGCTGTAATGCCAACATGTTCTTATAAAAATTATGCTATTGTATTTCCCATCATCACACACCCAACATAACATTACCAGCCTGTCCTCACCACCTCACACCACTGTCAGTCTAGCCACACCATTATACCACACCACAAAACACCATTACTAGTCTATCCTCACCATACACACCACCACACACCACTAACAGTCTATCCTCACCATATGTAACACCATAATTACTAAACTGTCCTCGTCGCCACAAATCACCAGCAGTTTAGCCTCACCACCACACACCACAAAACACCATTATTAGTCTATCCCCACCATACACAACACCATACAACACCATTGGTAACCTGTCCTCACCATCATCACTATAACCACCGCACCATACGAAGATTCAAATAGTCTCCCCTCACTATCATGCAAAACAAACTGTACCACTTATCAATATCACGTCACCATGACACAAACGCATGATAAACAAATAAGAAGGCATTTCACGTATTGTAATTCAGCACACTAACACGAGAAACGAAAACCATTAGTTACTCAGATGTACCGCATTCTCAAAACTCCTCTTAATCCCAGATTGTGCCGCACCACATACATACTCGGTACCACAACGCAGTCATACAGTACTATTGCACCACCGCCACCACCACCACCTCCATCACTACCGCTCCCTGTTAACTTAACCTAACTTAACCCCAAACCTAACGCAAACATCACGCGCGCACCATAACACTGTCCTTTTAATCCTCTATACATGAGTCTAAGCCTACTTGCTGCTACACATAATGGTCGCGCGATAGGCTGCAAAACCTCGTGACCACCACGCACTGCAGAATTTAACACACTTCAGGCTATGAGTCCTGCAGGGCAAGGCTCTCTCTGAAGGTCTCTGCTCCGTCCCACCCCACCTCCGCTCGTCTGCCGTGACATTATCTAACAGCGCGCGACATTAATTTATGCGTGAAGTCAATTAACATTACAGCTAATAATAATAATGTCCTCGGGGAATGTTACACGGCTCGCCAAGCAAAGCCAAGAATGATATTCCGTCACGCTCCCCCAGCAACCCACCACCACACCACCCTTTATCAGCCACGGGAGGGGAAAAAAAATAGAAAAAAAAGAAAAGGACTTTTTTTTCTTACGCTAGTACTCTTATTTGGGCTCTAATCAGGACTGTTTTCCAAGGGCACAGAGATAATACGGCGGGTCCTCACAAGTGTTTTCTCCCACTGGTGATGCACAACCTGAGTGAAGGTATCGCCTGAATCATGAAAACACACCTGAAACCCGCAATAAATTCCACTACTGCACTAGAGCCTGTTAGGTGTATATAGTCGAGATAGGACGCCGAAAAAGAGAGAGAGAGAGAGAGAGAGAGAGAGAGAGAGAGAGAGAGAGAGAGAGAGAGAGAGAGAGAGAGAGAGAGAGAGAGAGAGAGAGAGAGAGAGAGAGAGAGTATACATGAAGAAAGAAAAAAATTCTGAGCAACGACCTTCAGACACGCGCTGTATTTAGCTGTAACCTGTCGTCGTATTTTCACACGGCCGCTGTCTGGCGAACACACACACACACACACACACACACACACACACACACACACACACAAGCCCCGGTGCCCGTGTGACCTTGAGCCACCCCGTGATGTATCTCGCAACATTCATTAGCGGACTATTTCGGAGCGCCAACTGTCACCCCGTCGCTAAATGAGAGCTGATGAACAACGGAGCCTAGTGTTTCCCGTCGGTCCGCCTGCCTGCTGAGTGACACCTTGCTGCTCTCCCCGCTGCAGGAATCGATACGGAGGGAGAGGGACTTGTAACCTGATCTGCGGCCGGGGAACGTAAACACCTATAAACCAAGAGAAAAAGGGAGACAAAAAAAAAAAATAAAAATAAATAAATAAATAATGGCTATAAACATTCGCGCTGTCGCTTCCCTCTCGCGTGGATGTCAACAAGGCTGCAGTGGTGGATGGGAAATTCTCACGTCGCTAACATCCACTCACCCACCCATCCATTCATCCACCGACATCACAGAAAAATAGAGACATTAAAAAAGGGAGCTAAAACTATTAATAAAGTTCCGGGTGACAAGACGGAGAGGGGCGGGACGGTGGCGGGGGAAGAGGGAGGGGAGAGAGGTGGAAAGGGAGGGGCGGAAGAGGGGGCATAGAAAAATGAATAAATAAAAGAGAGGAAGGCTGCCAGGATAAGTGAAGATCAGAGAGGTGTCTGGCAGGCCTCCAGACACCGCACCATTCACTAGATCCCGTCCCCACTTCCTCCCCCACCTCACAAACCCCCAACTCCACGCTCTCCCATCACCACCACCACCGCCACCACCCAGTCTTGGCACCATATCACGTGTTTGCGTCTTACTTGCTTATGCATTTCTATTCACGTCTGGTTTATTCTCAGTTTCCGTCCGTTCCTGTGTTCGCTGCGGTGTGGACGCGGGGAAATACGAAGACGGGTATTAAAAGGATTAAAAGGAAGGAAGAAAAGACGATAATGGAACGACGGGGTAAATACGAACACTATAATGAGGAAGACGAGGGTGGTGGGTGTGGGAGTGGTGGTGAAGAGGAAGGAGAGATGGAAATGCAAGGACGAAAACAAAACTGAGGAGGTGAGTCAAGCAGGAGGAGGAGGGGGAAGAGGAGGAGAAGAAGAAGAAGAAGAAGAAGAAGAAGAAGAAGAAGAAGAAGAAGAAGAAGAAGAAGAAGAAGAAGAAGAAGAAGAAGAAGAAGAAGAAGGAGGGAATTCAGAGACTTAAAAAGGAGGAGTAGACATAAAACAGAGAAGAAGGAAGAGGAAGAGGAAGAGGAAACATGAAATTATGATAATCTCAAGGGAAATTAAATTATTGAAGAGGAAAAGGAAGATCTAGAATGAAACAACATCCTTCTTGTACTCTTACCCACCCTCTCCTCTTCCTCCTACACGGGTTATATGCACTCTCTCTCTCTCTCTCTCTCTCTCTCTCTCTCTCTCTCTCTCTCTCTCTCTCTGTTCAAGGTAGCAACTCACTGTTACTAAAAACACCAAGTCGACAGTAAATGATAATAATGATGAGGGTAGTAATAATAATAATAATAATAATAATAATAATAATAATAATAATAATAATAATAATAATAATAATAATAATAATAATGAGGGAAAGAAGAAGAGGAAGAAGAAAGAAAGACAGAAAGAAAGGAAGAAAAGGAGAAATAAAAAGAAGAAAAGAAAAAAGAGAAATAAGAGGAGGAGGAGGAGGAGGAGGAGGAGGAGGAGGAGGAGGAGGAGGAGGAGGAGGAGGAGGAGGAGGAGGAGGAGGAGGAGCAAAGAAGGACAGCGACTAAATTCTTCCAAATCTTACAACCGCCACCAAAATGTATGCAAAAAAAAAAAAAAATAAATAAATAAATAAATAAAATAAATAAATAAAATAAATAAATAAAAATAAACAAACAAATAAACAAAACAATAAAAAAAAAAACGAGTACCAAAATAATGTTTCCACGTGACGGGCCAGTGTGCCAAATTTCTAAAAGAGCAACTTCGGGATTTTATTACTTCTGAAACACGGAGGCGAGGCGGGTGTGTGGTGGTGGTGGTGGTGGTGGTGGTGGTGGTGGTGGTGGTTTTAAGCAAGGTAGTGGGAGTGAGAGGGAGGGAAAGGAGAGCAGGAAGAGGGCGAAGAGGAGAGAAAAAGTCAATAGAGGACAGGACGGAGCAAGGTGTTGGTAAAAGCAGGTACTCAGGAAGAAGATATAAGAGTAGGTGAGTGTAAGAGAGGAATGTATGCAGGAAAAAGCTTAGCATGAAAGGCATGGGACAATGGAAGGGATAAGAGACAAACAGAAGAATGGGAAGAGGAGAGCAAAGTTGAGTACAGCAGGGCAGAGCAGAGGAGAGGAGAGGAAAGAAGAGAGGAGAGGAGAGGGACAGAGGTGTGTGTGTGTGTGTGTGTGTGTGTGTGTGTGTGTGTGTGTGTGTGTGTGTGTGTGTGTGTGTGTGTGTGTGTGTGTGTGTGTGTGTGTGTGTGTGTGTGTGTGTGTGTGTGTGTAGGGTGGTGGGTGAGGATGTCAGGGAAGGAGGGCAAGGCAGGGCAGAGTGCAGCGGTGTGCAGTTAATGAAGGGGAACGGCAGAGTGATAACCAGTCCCGGCCATGAAGCTCCTACTTGATAACTATGAAGTTTACTCTGCATTCTCTCTCTCTCTCTCTCTCTCTCTCTCTCTCTCTCTCTCTCTCTCTCTCTCTCTCTCTCTCTCTCTCAGACTAATTTTGTGTACACTATTTACTGTGGCGGCGGAGGTCCCTGCCAGCCCGCCACCGCCTCGCCCTATCTCTCCCAGGACACGGTACGTACACAGCTACACACACACACACACACACACACACAGGCACCGCGTCGCCCTGCTGGCCTCCTCGCTGGGGAATCACGACAGTAAGCGTTTCTCGGGACGTGTAACCTCACCTAGTGTAGATATTTAAAGTGCGTGCGTGGGCGGGAATGTACACCACCGTCGTTAATAAATTAATTGGAAGGAATATTCATGCTTAATTCTGGGAGGCGAGGCTATTAAGGGCACAACAACCTGGTAGGGAGGGGCACGGATGGGTGGGGAGAGAGGGGGAGAGAGGGGGACTGGAAAATACAAGCGCACGTGCACAGCAAGCAATAAACACATTCCACCGCAACGTGACCCTAATCAGAAGAATTATGGAATATTTCCGAGTAATAAGGGTAAATAAGAGTGAGAGGCGAAGCGAGACCAGCACCATCACCGCCACACTGGCCGGGACAGGCGCACCACCACCAGCCTGACTCATCCGCGCCCTCCCCGAGGAAATGCCTCCCCCGCTCACCTCCAACTCGCCCCATGCAAAGAAACAAAAAAGAAGAGAAAAAAAAAGACACACACACACACACACACACACACACACACACACACACACACACACACACACACACACACACACACACACACACCGAAAAAAAGCGTCTTTCAAGATAGGATCCCCGACAATTTATGAGCGCGGCGCGTCGGGGAATATCAAAGTTGAAATAAAGCGAACGGGCGGCAAGACGCGGCCTTTTCCCTCATGACAGTCTGCGCCCTGACGTCACGCTAGTCTTGTGACGTCACCTAAAGATCATCGCTGATTGACTGCGTGGCGTTGAGTGTCACTGCTAAATATACAATGAGCCACAGACCACCTTGGGTTCAAGCCCCTCCCCCACTCATCCCCTCACACAGCCATCCCCACCCCTGCCTCTCTGCTACTGGTGCTGCTGGTGCTCGCGCTGGGGGGCCGGGAACCAGCATCATTTATTCAGGTGACGGAGGGGAGGCGGGGGAGGGCGGGGTATGGGATAACAAATGAATGCCTTAATTATTCTTGGCTACGTAACATCCACCTGGTCTCTCGTTCACCTGCTCTTGAACCGCATGGCTTATTCACGCTGGGATGAGACACGGAGAACTGATGCAGGCACAAAGAGCGCTCCACCACATGCCAGTCTCACATGCCTTCACTCGACATCAACGCGGAAGATAAAACACGAGACGATAACTAAAAGAAGGATGCACGTTTTTTTTTTCTTTGTTTTGTTCCGTCATGGTGAAGTATTAAAACTTGCACGAACCCGCCGAGGAAAGGTCAGCCGTAATGTCACAGTGTCGCGCCGCATTCCTTCACCATTGACCCAGCAACACTCAGCCTGCGGCACTCCTCACTGACCTTGCAACATTTCCTATCATCCCGCAACACACCCCATGACCTGCAATACTCCAACTCATCCTCTAGCACTCCTCACTGACCCTGCAACACTCACTACTCACCCTGCAACACTCCTCACTGACCCTGCAACACACTACTTACTCTGCAACACCCCCACTCATCCTGCAACTCTTAATCATCCTACAACATTATCACTCAGCCTGCAACACCCCCTCCCCCTACTCATCCTGCAACACTCACGGGCTGGGTGGAATGTGGGGGACGTCCCATGGAGATGTTGGGGAGAGATGAGTAGACGGGGAGATCGGAGCAGGATCCTTGGCCTCCTCCCCCGTGGGCGCCGTAGGGAGAGCCGCCCCCTTCCTCGTGGATGGGCGTGGACCCCGAGGAGGAACGGGAAGTGGGAAGGCCGTTGGGAGGCGAGCTTTGTCCACTGTCTGGCGTGGACCCGCTCTCAACTGTAAGGGGAGAAAGAGGTTGAAATGTTAACGAGGGTGCTACATGGAGTACACAAACACGGAAGGTGAAGAGCGTTACCCTACGAGGAAATGAGATAGTTTTGTAAGGAGCCAGAAGGTGGATTGCCGTGTTAAATGTATGTGCATGTGTGTGTGTGCGTGTGTGTGTGTGTGTGTGTGTGTTGGGGATAGGGGTGGTGGTGGTTGTAAGTGGAAAAAAGGATTACCGGGTCAAGTGTCTGTGGGGGGAGGAGTGGGTGGAGGAGAGGGAAGAATGTGTCATCAACTGTGGGGTGATAAAAGTTTCCTGCTTCAAAGTGTGACGCCAGGGAGGAGCAGAAGTTTTCCCGGTGCTGCGAGGGTGATGAGTCAGGTGTTGTGTTTGGGCATTAGCTAGCCTAAGAGAGAGAGAGAGAGAGAGAGAGAGAGAGAGAGAGAGAGAGAGAGAGAGAGAGAGAGAGAGAGAGAGAGAGAGAGAGAGAGAGAGAGAGAGAGAGAGAGAGAGAGAGAGAGAGAGAGAGAGAGAGAGAGAGAGAGAGAGAGAGAGTATACGAGAAAGAGACAAACAAACAAAAACAAAACAGAAGAGAAGAAGAATAAGAGATACATGTGTGTGTGTGTGTGTGTGTGTGTGTGTGTGTGTGTGTGTGTGTGTGTGTGTGTGTGTGTGTGTGTGTGTGTGTGTGTGTGTGTGTGTGTGTGTGTGTGTGTGTGTGTGTGTGTGTGTGTGTGTGTGTGTTATACAACCTCCACGGTGTTAAATGTTATCAAGGGTGACTTTCATCAAACAAAAACGCCACGGGCAACATTTTTTTCCCCCCTTTTTTTTATTATTATTATTATCTGGCATGCTGTTAAAAATACTTGAGCCTCCCATTAAAAAGTAACGACGGATACTTACGTTTTCTAGACACCGGCAGAATGAGACGAGGGAAGAAGGAGGAGGAGGAGGAGGAGGAGGAGGAGGAGGAGGAGGAGGAGTCTATAGTTACCTGACGTTACCTAAGCTGCCTCAGGATGTTTTTATTTTTTTTTTTTCAGCGTAACAAAAGAAAGCGAGGATAAAGTGAAGGAGGAAGGAGGAGGAGGAGGAGGAGGAGGAGGAGGGGAGGCGAAGGACGAAGAAGGGAAGTAGAAGACGAGGCGGTGAAAAAAAAAAGAAAGAGGAGATTAGGTGTAATTATACTTAGAGAAAGATAAAGAAAGGGGGAGAGCGTGGGAGAGAGAGAGAGAGAGAGAGAGAGAGAGAGAGAGAGAGAGAGAGAGAGAGAGAGAGAGAGAGAGAGAGAGAGAGAGAGAGAGAGAGAGAGAGAGAGAGAGATTTTATGTAGGTTTGTATTCATCCAACCGTGACCCACTTCCTTCTGACAGCGATGACGGAAGCAGGGAGGGTACACACACACACACACACACACACACACACACACACACACACACACACACACACACACACACACACACACACACACACACACACACACAGAGGAGGAGGAGGAGGAGAAAGGGAACAGGAAACTAGAGAAAGAGGAGGGAGCAACAAGAAGAGGTACATTATTATAAGCCACGACATGAGAGTCAAGTTAAGATGACAGGTGGCGGAGAGAGAGAGAGAGAGAGAGAGAGAGAGAGAGAGAGAGAGAGAGAGAGAGAGAGAGAGAGAGAGAGAGAGAGAGAGAGAGAGAGAGAGAGAGAGAGAGAGAGAGAGAGAGAGAGAGAGAGAGAGGCGGGGCAAGGCGAGGCAGGAGGCTGGGCGGGGCAGGGCAGGGAGGGATAATGACTTACCTGCGTAGGGCGGGCGTCTCTTGATGGAGCAGGGTAGCTTGTCCTTGCGGCGCGGCACCAAGGGGGAAGGGCGTCGCTCGGTGCTCATACGCTGCCTGTGGCGGGCCTTCAGACAGATGTTTGGCTCCGAGGCTATAGCACCACACGGCACGCACACACAAACACGTTAGTCACGACAACAAAACAGCAACAACAACACTCCTACTCAAATTATTATTATTGTCTGACTACTTATGTTAGCAGCACGCCTCCTCAAAACCGTAGTGGTGTAAGGAGGTGGCGTGTGGCTGCGTGTAACAGTGTCCTCGTCTAAGGTTAGTACTAAGTTAACAAGTGGCTGTTCCTCGTCGACGATGCAACAACTACAATGTCTGGATGAGTGGTGATCCCAGCCTCCCTTTCTGTTTACTTTCTTTCCCTCCCTCCAACCCACATTACCTGTCTCCTGATCCCGGTCTGTCCACTGCCCCGCTAACATACGCGGCTCAAATGAAAAGGGGGATTTGAAGCACGCATCCTATCCCATTAATAATATTTAGATTACTATTGATAAGTCCCTCTAATCCTACTCCTGTCAACTTGCAGGAGGGACAAAGGTGAGGGAAGGGAACGTAAAGTCTGAAAGGTGATCCCCTCTATACTGATCCCCGCTCACCGCTGCCTACCACCTGATGAGCCGCCCAGGGTTGATGACATGCCGAGATACAGCGTCCTGCTCCTCCCTTTTTAGACATCACTTCAATCTACGCGGCATTTCGGCCTATTATTACCAACTATTAATTTCTGCTACAATATACTATCTAGATATCTCTTTATAAATGTCTGTTGGCCCGTTTCCATCACAATGAGGAAACTGCCTCTTTGCCCTTTCCATAAATACCGCTATTGAACCCCAGCTTTTGATGCCGTGAATGGCGGCGCGTCGAGGAGGCGCTGATACGCACCGCCCTTATTATTATTTTCTTTCTATCTCTTCCCACTCGGGGACGAGAAATGCATGAATAGAACTTTTCTAAAAATACTGTGGGCAGCATAAAAGAGTGCCACCCATCCCTCAGTGATGCTGGTGACAGTTATGACACCTATGGTGATGATGCTAACATGTATGTAATGGTGAATGATGTGCCGTACTGCTGCTGTTGCTGCTGTGTCTCCTTCCTGCCTGAGTGAAGCGTGTCTCGCCCCATGATAGAGTCACCGCGTTCAATGCTGCAGTGCAGATCTGACACGAATCCCAATTCTTGCATTAAATTCTTGACTGAGGCGCATTTTGTCAAGCTTTCCTACACAGAAAACAATATTTAGTGCAAGAGGAGTTAAAAACACTCCACATTCTGATCCCGTCCAGAACTCAACAGCCAGACTTCAGGGCGCCGAACAGAGGACCACCAGGTGGTGCGGCGGTGTCTCCCGCAGTGGTAGGGCACGGCACCCGCCATGATGATACAGAATTACGCAAGGACGCCTGATTCTGATCAGCTAGCACTTGTTTTCGTTTTTTTTTTCAGTAAATAAAAAAAAAAAACCTTTCCTGTCTATTAAATGAAGACAATCTCACCCCACCCCTCCCGACGTTTTCCTCACGTAAGTGGAAACCGACGGGCGGCATGGCAGTGCCGCAGAGCAGCTGTGCGGGGGCACGGCTACATAAATTTTCTGGATGACGCGTCTTATGAAGCAATGCTTCTCGAGTGACAACAGTCTTCTGTCAGAACGGGAAACCAATTCCCGGCAAAGATGACGTCACCTTCCTTAATGCATCCGTCGGATGCCATGCCGCTTTCTGGTGACGCCACACCACGCTGTGGGGCTGCATCACTAACCAGTGCAGCAAGAGCGCACCACCGCCGTGAGGAGGGTGCGAGACATAATGCGTAGCAAGGCAGTATTCCGTGCTTAGTGATCGACGAGGCCCGAGGACCACTGAGTTACGAGTACGTCACCAAGGCTCATACGACGGTGGGCCAGGCAGGCGGGCCGCTCAATGCACAGAGAGAGAGAGAGAGAGAGAGAGAGAGAGAGAGAGAGAGAGAGAGAGAGAGAGAGAGAGAGAGAGAGAGAGAGAGAGAGAGAGAGAGAGAGAGAGAGAGAGAGAGAGAGAATCTGTTTGAATCAACGGTTATGAAGCGACGCATTGTAACAATTACCAGCACGTATAAGATCAATGAACAACGGGCAAGTTTTGACACGAAAAAAAAATACTTCACAACAGACGTCACAGGGACGTCAAAATGACACCTACGTCGAAAATCTCTCTCTCTCTCTCTCTCTCTCTCTCTCTCTCTCTCTCTCTCTCTCTCTCTCTCTCTCTCTCTCTCTCTCTCTCTCCACTAACCAATTTGAGCACAGTCCATATAAAAGCTTTGGCTCGTTAGACCAGAGGTTTTTACACGTGTACAGTATGAAGAAGCCGATAAATATAATCAAGCCGATAAATATAATCAATCACTCTATGAATCTCTTCAGTGGGGCCAACTACAGACGCTTCCCCGAACCCGCCTCCGCACAAGATCAGCATCAGCATCAGCATCAGCATCACATCAACATCAGCAGCAGCAGCAGCCAGCAGGTCACACGGCGGGATGAGTCAAGCGAGGAACGCCACACGGTTAAGTTACTTGTATTATCGACACAATCTGTCTACGACCTGGACCAGTATGCCGCCCCGCCGAGCTCACCTGTCTTGCGGAGGGGGAAGTCGTTGCCAGGCGGCCTGTGTGAAGGGAAAACAAGAGCGATCTGAGTATTTCTGTAACATAAAGGGGTATGCTCTTGCGTTATGAAATCTCTCTCTCTCTCTCTCTCTCTCTCTCTCTCTCTCTCTCTCTCTCTCTCTCTCTCTCTCTCTCGTGAGCTATATGCGGACAGGCACTAAGAAGGTTGTTGTGGGCGTGCGGGAGGTTGCTATGACAACAACACCACCACCACCACCACCACTACCTTCTGCCGATACCACCACCACCACCACCACCACCACCACCAAAGCACACCACCACACTTGCACTTACATCACCACACACACACACACACACACACACACACACACACACACACACACACACACACACACACACACATTTAGAGCAGCAAACACCCACCAGGCCCGGAGGCTGGAGGTGCCCCCCGCCGCCCCTCCGCCGCCGCCAGCCGCCTTCGCATCCCGTTGCTTCTTCAAGATAACCTCCTGAAACACAAGGTCAAAGGTCATGCCAGCCAGCCAGCCACCACCTCCGCACGGCACCGCGCTTCACTATTCCGGGTCATGTTCGCTTGCCGTGACCCTGACCTCTCGTAAAGCTTCCCTCATCTCCCTCCCTCCCTCCCTTCCTCCCTTTCCTTCCTCATCAATACTCCCTATTCTTGCTGTCCCATTCGCTCTTCGCCCCAAACATTTCACTATTTCTCTTCCCCTCTCTTGCATCCTGTACATCTCTCTCTCTCTCCCCTTCCCCCGCCTCTCCCTCTGAACCTTATCCCTGCTTCCCCTTGCACCTGTTCCTGGCTTGCTCCCCTTCCCCTTCTGCACCCTCTTATTTCTCACTGGCTACTTCTCATTCCCTCTCTTCCCTCCTCCTCCTCTTCCTCCTCCCTCTCCTTCGTCAGCAATACCTGTTTATCACACCCACACCTCCCCATTCCATTTTTTCTACCACTCCCCTACAATGCACACCTGCCCCCACCCCTTCCTTTGTTCCCTCACACTTCTCACCCCCTTTCCCTTTCTTTAAAATCTGCCTTTGTTCCCCCTACACCTGTCTGAGCTAGAATATCCCCCCTTCCATCTTTCTTTCTCTCTCTCTCTCTCTCTCTAACCTGTAGCCGCTGTTTGACTTCTGAGGACGCCACCGCGGACTCCTCACTCTTGTCCTTCATCTTGATCGCCTCCAGTCTCTCGTTCTCCTTCTTCTGTTTTTCAATCCGCTCCTCCTCCCGCTTCGTTTGCTGCTCCAGGTACTGCTGCAGGAGAGAGGATCTGAGGGTTAGAGGGGGAGAACAGGAGAGGGAACTGGGGAGGGAACAGGGAGGGGGAGAGGAGGATATACGTGTAGGAGAGAAGGGAGAGAGGGGGAGAAGGGGACATGCAGTGCTTTTTGGGTAATAGGGAGGAATAGGAGAGAGAGAGAGAGAGAGAGAGAGAGAGAGAGAGAGAGAGAGAGAGAGAGAGAGAGAGAGAGAGAGAGAGAGAGAGAGAGAGAGAGAGAGAATGTATGTCTAACGTTTGTATTAGGTATGTATTTCACGTATTATGTACTGAGGTATCTACACCACCACCACCACCACCACCACCACCACCACCACCACCACCACCACTACAAGACCGTCACGCGGGCTGCTCTCTCCCACGAGACGCATCACCCCAGAATAGACGCAACGAGACACGCGGCCGAGGCTCCCAGAGGACGTGGCTAAAGTGAAAGAGGCCACGTCCCGAGGGAAGGAGAGGCGACAGACAGCGAGCCGAGGCCGGGGCGTGGTGGTGGTGGTGGTGGTGGGTGGGGGTGGGGGCGTGAGAACGGGACGGGACGGGACGGGATGGGGGAGAGAGAGAGAGAGAGAGAGAGAGAGAGAGAGAGAGAGAGAGAGAGAGAGAGAGAGAGAGAGAGAGAGAGAGAGAGAGAGAGAGAGAGAGAGAGACCAACTGTGACCTCAAACTATCAGTCTATTGGTGTGACCTGCGGAGAGGCTGAAATAACACTCCTGTACTCTCTCACTCTCTCTCTCTCTCTCTCTCTCTCTCTCTCTCTCTCTCTCTCTCTCTCTCTCTCTCTCTCTCTCTCTCACCACCACCCCATCCATGCCTGGGGGGGTGAGTAGCGGATGAGTCAGTCCTCTTTGATGACCCGAACAGGCACCCATCCACACCCATCCACACACACACACACACACACACACACACACACACACGAGGTGACTGGGTGCAAGCGAGCTAGCGAGTCGTGGTATGTGCACAGCCTTCACATCTTCCTCACTCCTCAGCACACGTCAGAGGCTCGGCAGAAAAAAGGAGGTGACGGAGGAAAACAGGGTGGGGGCTAAGCAGGCAGTTCACATTGAGGGGTGACCAAAACAATACACTGACACTCTTCCTTGCGTGGATGTTGTTGTTGTTTTTCTTAATGCGTATAACTAACTACGCACTTTGGGGAAGGGGAGGGGGAGTGAAAAAATACGTTGCATACACATATAAAAAAAATGTACATAAAACATACGTAAAATAAATGAATGAATAAATAAGTGAATAAATAAATAAATATGGTTTACGGTCCACAAATAAATGTAAATAATAACAGTGACAGCAACAGACACGATTTTTTTTTCTTTCCTTTTACATGCACACTACTACATTATAGAACGGTACTAG
>NC_087165.1:21503511-21506011 GCF_035594125.1 Scylla paramamosain
GAAAACGAGAGGGGAGATTGAATATATTAAGAGGGAGAATATGGACGAGATTGGGACGAGGCTTAGTGAGGAAGATTGGCACTTGGAGGAGGAGGAGGAGGAGGAGGAGGAGGAGGAGGAGGAGGAGGAGGAGGAGGAGGAGGAGGAGGAGGAGGAGGAGGAGGAGGAGGACTATAGAAAACTTTTAAAAATGAAGAAGGTATAAATGGAAGAAACGAGAGAGAGAGAGAGAGAGAGAGAGAGAGAGAGAGAGAGAGAGAGAGAGAGAGAGAGAGAGAGAGAGAGAGAGAGAGAGAGAGTGGCAATTCAACAAAGGTTAGAATTTAAATATCCATGACACCAGATGCCTGTTTCTCGCTGTCCCTTAAACGTCTCTCTCTCTCTCTCTCTCTCTCTCTCTCTCTCTCTCTCTCTCTCTCTCTCTCTCTCTCTCTGTGACGTCTCATTGTACTTGCAACAAAAAGCCTTCATATAATTAGTTAACCCACAAAAAAAGTAAAAAAGGTTAATTCCAACGATACAAAAAAAAAAATAAATAAATAAATAAACAAACAAACAAAAAACAAAACAACACGCAACTAAAACAAAACTACGTAAACAAATCTTACTTTCAGAAAACATCCGGGAAACTTAACATTTTTTCCCCTCAAGATCCTCATTTACTACTGGAAGAACAAGTGGTAGAACCTTATAAAGCAACTAAGTATTGGAAAACGAGCGGTGGAGCCTTGTACTGTAGCCTTTAAGTACTGTTGAGCTTCTAACACAGCCTGAGTACTGCAGACAAAGTGGTGGAGCCCTGTAATGTAGCCTCTAAGTACTGTACGAGGTGGTGTAAGCGTCCTGGTGGTGCGAGATACAAGCACAGCGCCTCCACCACGAGGAAGATGCAGGTGGCGCTGGTAAGACACGACATGTATAGCGCTGGCCAGTGAGTGTGACTGTCATTGGCTACTGACAGATGGAGGCTCTCTCTCTCTCTCTCTCTCTCTCTCTCTCTCTCTCTCTCTCTCTCTCTCTCTCTCTCTCTCTCTCTCTGCAGCGGAGGAGGAAAACGAGAGAGAAAAGACGATATTAGGGTCAAGCGTTGCTATGTAGGTACGGGAGGTAAGGGCCCCTCATCTCCCCTTTTCTCTCCACGCTTTCTCCCCTGCCCGCCCAGAGCCCTGCGCCTCTGACACACATATGATGCGGGAACATCGCCTCGTCTTGCCCCGCCGCGCCGCCCTAGGCTCACACACGCCCACATCCTGCACCCCATAGCAATGCACGTACACACACACACACACACACACACACACACACACACACACACGCACACACACACACACACACACAGGAGATAAGAAGGTGCAGAAACAGTTATGCAAATAGATCAGAGGCATGCATATCTCTCTCTCTCTCTCTCTCTCTCTCTCTCTCTCTCTCTCTCTCTCTCTCTCTCTCTCTCTCTCTCTCTCTGAAATCAAGATAAGGAATACTGTTTTCCATCTAGACCAACAGATCAGTGGAATATATTGCGAGGAAGTGATCTATATAAACAGCAACTGAATAAATTAAAGAAATACGATAATTGGCATTAATTAAAAGACCAGACGTTGGGAGGCTGACTCAATCCTACAAGAATAGAAAGGAGTAAAATATGATTAAAAAAAATGTAAGCTGTTGACGATATTTTTTCTGTCTAGTTGTGGAGGTGAGGTTAGGTTAAGTTAAGTTAGGTTAGGTTAGGTTAAGTTAGGTTAGGTTAGGTTAGGTAAGGTAAGGTAAAGTTAGGTAAGGTTAGGTTAAGTTAGGTTAGGTTAGGTGAGGTTAGGTAAGGTTAGGTTAGGTAAGGTTAGGTTAGGTAAGGTAAGATTAGGTTAGGTAAGGTTAGGTTAAGTTAGGTTAGGTTAAGTTAGGTTAGGTTAGGTTAGGTTAGGCAAGGTAAGGTTAGGTTAGGTTAGGTAAGGTAAGGTTAGGTTAGGTTAGGTTAGGTTAAGTTAGGTTAGGTTAGGTAAGGTAAGGTTAGGTTAAGTTAGGTTAGGTTAGGTTAGGTAAGGTAAGGTTAGGTTAGGTTAAGTTAGGTTAGGTTAAGTTAGGTTAGGTTAGGTAAGGTTAGGTTAAGTTAGGTTAGGTTAGGTTAGGTTAAGTTAAGTTAGGTTAAGTTAGGTTAGGTTAAGTTAGGTTAGGTTAGGTTAGGTTAGGTTAAGTTAGGTTAGGTTAGGTAAGGTAAGATTAGGTTAGGTTAGGTTAAGTTAGGTTAGGTTAGGTTAGGTGAGGTTAGGTACGGCAAGGTAAGGTCAAGTCAACAACGGTAGGGTAAGGTGAATAAAAATAAAATAAGTCATGTAAGGTTAGGTTAGGTAATAAAAGCTAAGGGCGTGTGTGTGTGTGTGTGTGTGTGTGTGTGTGTGTGTGTGTGTGTGTGTGTGTGTGTGTGTGTGTGTGTGTGTGTGTGTGTGTGTGTACTATGTCTTCACGCACCACACACTGCCTAAGCCTTACACTCCATTGCCCT
>NC_087165.1:21511011-21513511 GCF_035594125.1 Scylla paramamosain
AGGGACACGAAGATGCAACTCACTATGCAGTTTAAAGATCGCAGTTATGTGGGAGGATTTAATAGATGACTCATTGCAGCGGAAGAGAGAGAGAGAGAGAGAGAGAGAGAGAGAGAGAGAGAGAGAGAGAGAGAGAGAGAGAGAGAGAGAGAGAGAGAGAGAGAGAGAGAGAGAGAGAGAGAGAGAATAAAAATCTGCTTCAAACATCTCTCAATTTCTCCCAGACATTCCCTTGGCGTCCCTCTCCCCCCCGCTAACTAATAAATAAATAAATAAATAAATAAATAAATAAATAAATAAATAAAATACTGAATAAGAAGCACTATGAGGTAACTGTAAAGATGTGTAAAAGGTGTGTTTGGAAAAAAATAATGACTGAATGAGTGAAAAGATCTGAAAAGGAGGAGGAAAGGAAAGGAGGTGGGGAAAAAAGGAAATAAGTGACTGAATGAATGGAAAGACATGGAAAGGAGGGAAAAATATGTAGTAAGTATATAATAAATAAACAAATAAATAAATAAACAAAAACAAAATAAAAGATAATTAGTATGATTGCATAAATGAAAAGGCGACAGAGAAAAAAAAAAGACGAATAGAACTTTAACTACACAAAGAAAACACTAAAACACACACACACACACACACACACACACACACACACACACACACACACACACACACACACACACACACACACACACACACACACGAGACCTAAACACCGTACTGTATACCCACTGCACATCCACCTATCACCCCCCCCCCCCATCCATAAATCTATATAATCCAGGGAACCATGTAAAGCACCTTAGTGACTCAGACCTAACTACCAGATTACCAAGGCTACACCAATCATGTATAACTCCACCTGATGGCCAATTTCTCCCTGTTTTTTTTTATTTATTTATTTTTTTATTAAGCTTGAACACATTTCCTACATATGCTGCGTGAGTGAAAAGGAAGGAGACGAAGGGGGAGAGAGTATGTATGGGAAGGAAGTGAAAGAAAAAGAAGGATTGGATGAGTCTATAGATGGTGAAAATGGAGAGAGAAAAATTATAAACGAAAAAAAGAATAAAAGGAGGAATGGCTGAGTGGTAGAAATACTGAAAGGACGATAAGAGAAAATCAATAAAAAGTGGACGAGTAGAATGAAGAATAAAGGAGAAAGAAAGAAAACGACAAAACGAAATAAAGAGAGAACGGAAGATGAGTATTAAGGTATGGAAAAAAGAAATATATATATTAAAAAAAGAGGCATTGGTTGACAGACGATAATAAAAAAAAGATAAGAAAAAAACGAATCAGAGAGAAAGAAAGACTGGATAAATAAATAAAAAAATAGTAAAAAAAGATAAAAAAAAAAAGAAAAAGAAAACGAAAATAAAAGAAAACCTCGATAAATGGTAAGATACGAAAAATAACAGCAGAGCGAAACGAACATTAAAGACACCAAATACCAGGGAAGGAAAATAATAATAATAGAGATCCGTGTTAGACTAGACGTGATAAGACCAGAAAAAGATGAAGGAAAGATCAACAGGATACGAAACGATAACTGAAGGGCTAAAGGGCTTGTTAACAGACTCCTCTTTCACCACTCAGGGAAAACTTAAGCGATTTTTTCATTAAGTTGACCAAATGTTGCTTCATCCCTTTTTTTCTAGTCTTGCATTAATATATCTCATTATTCTGTATTATTTATTATCTTAGTGTTAATTATGCATAGTGTTATTCCCTGTAAATAATACTGTCATTCGCTTTTTTTTTTTTTAAATAATTCCATATTCAACGTGGAATCTCAAGCCTTTCTGTAAATATTTGTTTAAATTAAAAAAATATTCCGAGAGAGAGAGAGAGAGAGAGAGAGAGAGAGAGAGAGAGAGAGAGAGAGAGAGAGAGAGAGAGAGAGAGAGAGAGAGAGAGAGAGGGGGGGGGCATCCGGAGTCTGTCCTTTTCCATCTCTATGACGACATCCCATTATGAAAGTCTCTCTCTCTCTCTCTCTCTCTCTCTCTCTCTCTCTCTCTCTCTCTCTCTCTCTCTCTCTCTCTCTCTCTCTCTTTCGACGCCTTCAAGCATAACATTATCATTATTATTATTATTTTTAGTGGTGGTAGTAGTAGTAGTAGTAGTAGTAGTAGTAGTAGTAGTAGTAGTAGTAGTAGTAGTAGTAGTAGTAGTAGTAGTAGCATCATCATCATCACCATCATCATAACTATTACTATCATCATTATCATCATTGTAGTAGTAGTAGTAGTAGTAGTAGTAGTAGTAATATCATCATCATCATTATTACTATTATCACTATCATTATCATCATAGTAGTAGTAGTAGTAGTAGTAGTAGTAGTAGCAGCAGCTAAAACACTACCAGATACTCCCATTTCAGTACCATCAACGTAAACAACTGACATCCACCCTTACCTAATGCTTACGTACTTACGAAGCTATCCGGAACCAAACTGACGAGGGAAAACACACAAGAGCCGTACCCAGCC
>NC_087165.1:21526011-21528511 GCF_035594125.1 Scylla paramamosain
TGTGTTATGGTAGTACAGCTGCCTTGGTTGTGTCTGAGTATTCTTATTTACGATGTTATTGATCTAACAGGTGTGTTCTGTTTACATCAAGTGCTTCTGTATTTCAGTGTTACGATTGTACAGCCTTCTAGATTGTGTGGTGCCTTTGTGTGGTGCTATTGGTGTAAAGGTGTCTCCACTTCAATGTTATTAAAGCAGTGCAGTTCTCCAGGCCGTGTCCAAATTATCAATCTTTCTCTCTCTCTCTCTCTTTCTCCTTCCCCACGACCTGAACTGTTTCGAAAGGAGAGTGTTGAGACGTCTCAGAAATTACATAAACTGGCTAACTCTCTCGGTTCTCCTGCAGTTTATTTCTATTTCACTTACTTTTTTTAGGTGAGGGAGCGACGTTATGATTTTTTTCTTCTTCTGAGTGCCCTTGGCCGCTCCCCCTGACACGTAACAGAAGACGAAAAAAAAAAAAAAAAGAGAGACATTTCTAAGCCTCTCTCTCTCCCTCTCTCTCTCTCTCTCTCTCTTTAGTATGTCCCGTTTTTGGCAGTCGAAATGCTTTAATGACTTCAAAATATTTATACAGCATGATACTTAACCACCCCGAATTAGAAGTATGCCATTTTAGTCGAGCATCTATTCATAACACTGCCACGGGAATGAAGGACATGCCACAATTAAATATTTATGCATACACTCCTTTGAAAATTAAAGAAATTATACCATACCCTTCTAAACAAGCCAATGTGCATATGCTGAGTCAAGCCCTACACCGTCTGGCAACACCTGGATGAAAAACTTAAGCACGTCACTGTGTTTCAAAAGGCACGTGTTAGTAATTTCTTTTTTATATGTAAGAGGGACACTGGTCAAGGGCAACAAAAATTCGCTAAAAAAGAAAAGGAAAAGGCCTACCGAGATGCCAGTCCCATAAAAGGATCCAGCGGTGGTTAAAAATGGAAGGATAAGTGTCTTGAAACCTCCCTGATTGATTATATAAAACCCTGAGGAGATTAATGCACGATGGAATGAAAGACTTGGGAGATACTTCACAGAATTAATCTCCCTCTCTCTCTCTCTCTTTCTCCCGGTCTTCAGGTGAGAATATCAAGAATCAAGCCCGATATTATTATTTTTTTTCTCTTAGACGTAGCAAACATAAAATATAACGAGAAAATAAATACATATGTCAGTAAAAAAAAAAACAGCAGCAGCAGCAACATTGCTCCCCCCACCACCCCCTCTCTCTCTCTCTCTCTCTCTCTCTCGTTATACATCACTTCCCACCCTTCATTCACTCCCTTCTTCATCCACCAACATAACGTAAACAGAAAATAAAATAAATAAAAAAATCACGAAGAGGAAGAAGGAGAAAAATAATGAAGAGGATGAAGAGTAAAAAGAGGACATGAAAGCATATATCAAATCACCGGTTCCTCTTACCACAAACATTATTATTTTTTTTCTCTTTCTCACTCAATACGAAGAACAAAGTCAGTGGCGTGGATCTGAGGATTAAAAAACACCTTGATGGGCTGTTTCCCTGAACTGGGGGTGAAGGTGAGGCGCGGAGACATTGATTAGCACGCACTGGGATTCGGGGGGAGAGAGAGAGAGAGAGAGAGAGAGAGAGAGAGAGAGAGAGAGAGAGAGAGAGAGAGAGAGAGAGAGAGAAAGCGTGGGCGGCAGTGAATAATGAGTGCGTGGGAGGACAAAGAGGGAATGCGGTGTGTGTGTGTGTGTGTGTGTGTGTGTGTGTGTGTGTGTGTGTGTGTGTGTGTGTGTGTGTGTGTGTGTGTGTGTGTGTGTGTGTGTGTGAAATCCCTGCCAGAGGTCACTGCTGCTGACCTTAAGATATATACATACATGCATTCAATACGTACGTACAAACATCCGCGTGCACACACACACACACACACACACACACACACACACACACACACACACACACACACACACACACACTTGATTAAAGAAATAAGAAATACATACGAACTAAAAAAAAAAAGACGAAAATACATAAAAAATCAAGAACTACAAGCACAAGATAAATAAACAAACAAACAAACAAACAAACAAACAAACATGAATCACAGCTTCTTCCTAAAAAAAATAAATAAATAAATAACAAAAAAAATCAAATCAACCACTCTCAAAAACACGTACAATTAAAAAACAAAACTATTCCCTTCCCTTCACATCTAGACACCCATTTTGACAAGCCGAGGCCTCTCAATGAACCTACCTACCCATTCACTAATACAACTGAACCTCCCCCCCCCCCCGTCACCAGAAGAAGAAGAAATGAAGCAAATTGAGCAGTTGGGTGGCAAGTTTACGGACATTAGATGGTTGTAAGAGAAGGTTGGATGGATGGATGATAAGTGGATGGCAAATGATGTTAATTATGTGTAAATGAAGATAAGCAGTGTAAGCAAATGGCCACAAATGTTAATTATGATTGAATGAAGGAATGTCCACGTAGATGAAGACAGATTGTGTGCATGAT
>NC_087165.1:21541011-21553511 GCF_035594125.1 Scylla paramamosain
TCTCTCTCTCTCTCTCTCTCTCTCTCTCTCACACACACACACACACACGCATTCCAAACCACCTAACAACCACAATAACTACAACCTGCATCATTGTTATGCTTCCTTCAACTCCCTACACGCACACATACACACAGACACACACACACACACACACACACACACCACTTCCTCCCCTGCATCCTCTCTATCCCACACACTCCTATGGACTTTATTCTGAACCACTTCGTCTTATCTCTTACGTTTACCAAGCTCTAGGAGAAGTAATATTCGGCTTCAAGAGTTTTCAAGAGTCCTTTCATGATTCTATTGATAGTTTTAACAACGATTCTGCCTCATCAGCAGGAAATACCCAACCAATCATCACTATGGCCCCTTGGAATAGTCCCGATATGAGAGAGAGAGAGAGAGAGAGAGAGAGTGTTTTAAGAATGTGTATACATAGACCACGCGCCGATTGAGTGAAGTAATAACATTGATTTCTTTCGTAGCCTCATACACTGTATCGACTCAAAATAACAGCTTGAGGACATCTTGAGGTATTTTACGTAAGAATGACTATTGCTGTTATTACGTTTAGCAGTATTTAATCGTTTTTTTTTTTTTTTTTTTTTTTTTTGTATAAAGAAAGCTACGTTTTACCGAAGAATTTAAATCCCATTGTTTTCTGTTTTTTTTTTCACGATGTATCAGAGCTTCTTCATTTTACTACTACTATTACTACTACTACTACTACTACTACTACGACTATTATTACAACTACTAGGACGTTTCCATTAACCGATTCTACTACAGTCCACGTAGCTACAAACACCAGCAACTGTACTTAAGACACACACAACTTTCCTCGAGCTACAAAGAATTTAGTTCCCTTTGATTTATGTAAATAAAACCTGTATAAACAAAAGCAAACTAATTTCCGGCCTTGATTTCTAACTTCGAACTACTGCTACTACTACTACTATTTCTACTACTACTACCACAACATAAGAACGTAATACCCTATGACTCATGTGAATAAGACCAGTGTAAGCAAAACTTAACTCAATTTTCAGGTCCAACGACAACGACAAACAACAACAACAACAACTACTACTACTACAAATATTGCTACTACCACCTCCACCACTACCACCCAGAATCAGAGGCACGGGCGCTCCGATTCATAACACGCTTCTTTTTTCCACTGAGACATCCAATCAGACAGCGAGGAGCACAGTGCCTCGCTCCGCCAATAGCGCGAGGTCTCCGCCAGCTCTGAGTAGGTCGCCTTCAGCCAATCACAACTGACCTCTGTTCCCCTCCCCTACCCCACCCCCCAAACAAGCCCCGTACAAGGTCACCCCCATTGGTCGATTGAATCTTTCTCTCTTTCTCTCTTTTCTCCCCGCATGCAAGAACACACACACACACACACACACACACAGATGTTGACTGTTTACACTAAGAAGCATAACATACGTACAGTCACGCACAATGTATATATATTAAGGGTAAATGTACGTGTACACACACATACACAGACGGATATTATACAACACTGAAATACACTTAGGACCTTGGAAGAGAGAGAGAGAGAGAGAGAGAGAGAGAGAGAGAGAGAGAGAGAGAAGAGAGAGAGAGAGTGAGAGAGAGAGAGATCGAGAGAGAGAGAGAGAAATAATGTGCTCTCTCTCTCTCTCTCTCTCTCTCTCTCTCTCTCTCTCTCTCTCTCTCTCTTACTCTCTCTCTCTCTTACACACACACACACACACACACACACACACCTGTCACACATACGCGGGAAATCTTAGATGTATCATGTGCCCTGGGTACATCTCAGACGTGCTCCTTGGGCACACTCACACCCCCATGTCCGTCTCTCACACACACACACACACACACACACACAACACACACACACACACACACGTCAATTTGAAGACAAAGAGTGATCAGTACATATGAATATTTTAACAATTTTGTGAGAGGTTATGTGCTCTCTCTCTCTCTCTCTCTCTCTCTCTCTCTCTCTCTCTCTCATCAAATATTAAACACAGACTGTCTTCCGGGGTGCAAGTGACACACAAGAGGGAGGTCTGAATGCTAGCTTACCACACACACACGCGATCCGCAACACACACCACACAACACCCTCGATATCCCACTGGAGAGAGCGCAAGGAGCCGCCGCCGCCACCGCCACCACCACCACCACCACCACAAACACAAACACTGATAGATTAGTTCACTGCAATCTTTGTAACACGAGTGCTTAAACTAATATACAAAAAAGATTACTTACTCATTCATTTCTACAATTTAATGCACAGTGACGTCATAAGAAATAATAATAATAATAATACTGTAATGAGTTAATTGATATAAATATTGGTTAAAAGGAGGAAAACTACCGAATAATTTTTAAAAATATACAAACAACACCGTAATGAACGTGACTCGAAACTCATAATATAGAAAATAATACAGGAGAGAAAAATTGAACTGGAATATTAAAAATAAATCAATTAAATACACTCGAGAAAAAAATAAATAAAACAAAAATAAAAATAATAATAAAAAACAAGAATAAACAAAACAACGAAAGAAAATATTATCCAGCAGAGCTAAAACTTGCCACAACAATACAAAAAATTCAAAGAGCACCCACACACCACCTGAATACTGTATTACCCTTTATTAATCCTACATTGCACCTAAACAGAAGAGCAAAATAAAACACGCGGTGATGTAAACCAGGAATGATGGGGACACGTGACTCAGACTCCACGTGGCGTCAACAAAGGAGGTTCTCACACATGTAAACACACCTCAGGATTAATCATGGGGGGGGGTATCCTCACGCTGTGCATAGGCGTATCGTGAAATCACCGCAGTGCACAGCTATTTTTACGGGGGATGAGAATATCAACATTAAATCACGTGGGAAAAATAAATAGATAAATAAATAAAAACGAAATAAATAAAAACCGTAATGGAAGGGATTAATATTCAAGAAATTTCAGATGCCCTCAAAAAAAAATAAATAAATAGATAATAAAAACGAAATAAATAAAAACCGTAATGGGAGGATTAATATTCAAGAAATTTCATAGATGCCCTAAAAAAAAAAAAAAATTTGTTGGAAGTATACTTTTTTTTTTTCAAGCCATTACATTCGGAATCCTTCAAAGCCGGTTGGAAGCAGCAGTGTTGAACCAATAACGGAGAGACTTTCAAAAACCGGTTGGACGCACCAGTACTAAGAAATCACGCTAAGAATCCTAATAAATAAATAAATAAATAAATAAATAAACCAGTCAACATTTCACAAATCACGTAAGAATTTAACCTTCCAAAACTGACTATTTTTTTGTTTTTTTCTGCTTCCCATACAAAAATATCTAGTTAAGTTTCTAGTTCTAGTAAGTTATTTTTTTCTCTTTCCCTGAGGTTACTCCAACAGAATAATACTTCTAACTAGCATCAAAAGAGCTAACGTCAAAATATCTTTTACCTTGGGGCTGAAAGAAAAACACCACTTCATTAATCTCAAGCCTTTCACTACTGCTACACAAATATTTTCCTATATCCACCAACAACTTTTTAGACACTACATCCTACAGCCTCTTCAATTCTTCTGTACACTAAAAAGACACAAAATCAACTCCTCACAGTCTCTTTCCTCTTTCTACATCAATGCAAACGTAATTTACAATGCTCTCAAGGTTAAGAATTAAAGATCATCGCAGTAAAAGGAATAGAAAATAAACAAAATCAATCCTCTATACTCTCTTTTTCCATCCCTGCATTCCCAAACACCTATTTTACAGTATTCTCATGGTTAACAAAGGAAGACCACAGCGGGGAAAGGGTTAAGACACAGTGACGCACTTTTCGGGGGGAATGGCGCGTCCCCTCAAGGTCCAGCACGGCAGCCACGACCCGGGAGGACACGGTGATCACAGGTGCAGTCGATCAATCACGCGCTAAGGTGGTGGTGGTGGTGGTGGTGACGGTAATGCCAGAGTAAAAATGTCTAGTCTTAAACACACACACTGCTAATGCTACTACTACTACTACTACTACTACTACTACTACTACTACTCTAATATATTCCTACGTTGCCTATTCTTACAATACTTTATATTCCGTGTGTCTCTCCATTCGTGTATCTACTACGTAGTTCCAGAGAGAGAGAGAGAGAGAGAGAGAGAGAGAGAGAGAGAGAGAGAGAGAGAGAGAGTGAGAGAGAGAGAGAGAGAGAGAGAGAGAGAGAGAGAGAGAGAGAGAGAGAGAGAGAGAGAAGCACAGATCATACCAAAGGACAAATCACAAAGTGTAGCAAGTCATGGCGGTCAATTCAATGTCGGTTTACATCGGTGTTGATCTGTGGGACGTGAACATGACCGACACACACACGTCTCGGCCCCAGCAACATATCTGACACAATGGTGCACTGAACACACACACACACACACACACACACACACACACACACACACACACACACACACACACACACACACAACGCGTAGTGTAGTAGTCAGCAAGCTCGGCTCACAACCGAAGGCCCGGGTTGGAGTCCCAGGCGCGGCGAGGTAAATGGGTGAGCCTCTTAATGTGTAGCACCTGTTCACCTAGCAGCAAGTAGGTACGGGATGTAAGCCGAGGGGTTGTGACCTCGCTGTTCCAGTGTGTGATGTGTGTGAGTGGTCTGGGTGACCAGCAGACGACCGTAGGTGAATGACGCGCGCGCGCCGGAAAGTAAACCAATATAATATTAATGACTCAATGATATTCATGTGATGCGTTATCTTTGTGTGTGTGTGTGTGTGTGTGTGTGTGTGTGTGTGTGTGTGTGTGTGTGTGTTTTTGTTTGAGCATTGTGTTTTTGTATTTATTGAGTATATATTTATTAATCTTACTTGTAATCTCTCTCTCTCTCTCTCTCTCTCTCTCTCTCTCTCTCTCTCTCTCTCTCTCTCTCTCTCTCTCTCTCTCTCTCTCTCTCAGCCTGGTGCACTGTGGTGAGTGTGGGTCGCTCTGTCCTGGTCTGGCCTGTCCTGGCGCGGCGTGGCGGCGTGACTGGTGCGGGGTAAGCTGAGTTCTTCACCAAGGTTGTGACACGGAAGTGTGTTGATGTGGTAACAATCCATACCTAAGCTTACCTCACATCACGGTTACTAAGGCCAGTGTGTTTTTAAGTGCTCTGGTCTCTCAACACCTCTATTTACAAAGGCCAGTGATGATTAGTCGTTTTCCTCAGTGATGCTTCATAAAGTGTTAGTAAACATGAAAACATTCTTGAAAATCATTTTCACAACTGTTTGGTGAAGTGAGTGGAGATGAGACGCCGAAGTGTTTGAGAAATGTGATCCTCGGTGTCGTGTGAACGGCAAGGAAGCTGAGTCGTCGTTAATTAGTTACCTGTAAGGTGCATATAATAAGGTAAGGAATAATGACTGTATTCCCCCTGTTTTCCACTTTCACTGATGAGGAACTATTATAAGTTCATCGATAATTTAGTTAGTTTGTGTCTTTTACCATGAATCCTGCTGCCGTGGTGTCTACTCAAGTTTAATCAAATGTTGTGCAGCAAGTTTAGAGCATAACATCAAAAGACGTCACTGACAACCAAAATTCGTGAAAGATTCGGGTAGTTCAAACCTTTCAGTGCCTGCAGTCTTACGTATATTTGTTCAGTAAATCATCAAGGTTCTCATAATTGAAGTAACAAGCGGCATACTGTCACTGGCTGCAGAGGGAGAATACTTCAGTGGCACGGTGAAACTGCGCAGTATTCTAGCATATGAAAAAAAAAAAAAAAAAAAAAAGCGGGGGAAAAAAATAAAAATAAAATAAGCACTTCCGCGTGAGGTAGTCGGCAGACCTGGCAGAGTTTGCAGGTCTTCTCCAAGGGTTTCCAGCCCCACAGTTGGTAACTCTTGAATTAGAGCGACTTCAGATCAGGAACAGATTAAAAAACAGATTAAGGGCAGACCGCCCACTAATGGACTGCGTGGCCTGTCTGGTAGGTCACCGTGGCCTTCTTCGTGGCATTATTCTCTTTCATGTATTTTTCAGACCTATCATATTAAGACTGACAACTCACCAACTATATATTTTTGAGGGCGTGTGTCAGATTACGTCAGATTAGGTTAAGTTACCTAATCTTATTTAACCCTATTAATTCCTACCTAGCATAATTATACTAAAATCATCCCTTTGAGTAATTTTTGGGGGTGTGAATTGTTAGGTTTGGTTTAGTTTAGCTGATCATTCCTCACGTAACCTACCCTAATCTAGACTATAATAACCTAACATAACTTCACCTACACTAACTTAATCTCAACTAACCTAAACCTTACTTTCCTAATCCCAATAATGCGTAGTTGGAATGGCTGGCTAACCTTCACATCATGTAAACAATAATCCAAAAACACATTATTTAATTCACCTTATAGAACAGAAATTGTGCCTTTTATCATTCACCTGTTGGAGAGAGAGAGAGAGAGAGAGAGAGAGGAGAGAGAGAGAGAGAGAGAGAGAGAGAGAGAGAGAGAGAGAGAGAGAGAGAGAGAGAGAGAGAGAGAGAGGAGAAACTTGTCACTTGTATACTGAAGACTGCGAAAACAAAGCTAATAATGAAGACAGGGAGCGCTAAAGGAGGACACGGATGTAGGAACATAGGCGAGTTCTGGAGGAGGGGCGGTGAGGCCTCAGTCGTCACATGTTGAGAAGTTATGGTGTGGAATACTGAGTGACTGGGAAGACCCGGACCAGTGATGAAACTAAACAGGACACGAATATGAAACAAGGGAGGTACGCGGCTCAGTGCAAAGGCAGGTAGGTAAGTGTGTAAACAGTTGGACAGATAGGCAGAAGGGAGGGCGAGCGGACAGACGGAGGGACGGGCTAACAGACGGACAGGCGCTCCCGCACTCGCACACGCACGCACACACGCAAACCATTTATTAATATATTTCATTTACAAAGAATAGGAATTTTTACATGATACAAAATATAAAAAATCTCTCTCTCTCTCTCTCTCTCTCTCTCTCTCTCTCTCTCCACCCAGACGGAAATAAACAAACTAGTAGCCGATAACATCCCAGAAACATATCACACGGTAAATAAACGATGTGATTAAAAGTAATGGAGCTTAAAAATTGCAACTACTACGTGTGCAACATAAACTTTAAAAGTAACCACAATAGCAGGAACAATATCAACAAAACCTGAGAATATTACGAAGTTCAGTCTAATCTCTCAACGCCGGCAACAAAGGATGATTCTTAACACTTGCATACACACAAATAAAAAAAAAATAATGCTGAGGACAATGACAAGTGCTGTTTTTATTAGTGATGAGAACTCCCTCCCTCTCCCTCTCCCTCTCTCTCTCTCGGCGTCCCATCCCCAGCAAGTCTCCTTACTCCTCACTTCCGCAACGGTGAATCGCAACACTGAATTAATTACAAGCGTCTGATGGACACACGGTCACGCTGACATTACGTAGCACTGGATTTTTAAAAGGTGAGTGAAGGTGACGTTATTAAGGTTCACCACCACCACCACCACCACCTCCGTGCTCCGTGAACTTCAGTACGGATGACAACGTTTACATCATATCCGTAGTTACGAAGAAAAAGTTGCAGTAATACGTATAGCTATAGGTATTAAACGCTTGGTGTGTGTGTGTGTGTGTGTGTGTGTGTGTGTGTGTGTGTGTGTGTGTGTGTGTGTGTGTGTGTGTGTGTGTGTGGTGTGTGTGGGGGGGGGGGGGGGGGGGGGGGGTATGATAAATGTTAAATCTGTGTGGGAGGAGTACCTGACATAGATAAACATAGTAAAATGTAAAGAATTTCAAAACAAATTTCAAAACATCACCGTAATAATTTCTACTATTACTACTGCTACAAAAAAATATATATAAATGAATACACTGATACTAAAGAACAAATTAATCATGTATTATTTCGTTCCCCATTCTCCCAACACAAACTCCTGACGAATGGCAAGAATCAGTCATCACACACAGCACCCTGCACAAGGTGTTCCCGCCAAAACTCCCGCTAAGGAATGTCACGGCTGTTGCAGAGAATGGAAGTTCAAAAACACCACCCAACAACACCGCCACATTACCGCTCACACATAAATCTTATCCTTCAGTTATCTACGGTGACTGTACTGCCTTGACTTTCAGTTTAAATTGTTCTCTTTTTATCCCAATCTCTTTTGTACACACTCACACACACACACACACACACAGACACACACACAACTAACTAATCAAACCACCTGCTATGTGCTACTCATAATTTAATTACAGTTATAATAAGTTACAGTTATGAAACTTCTGTTCTATCCTAGCTTTCTTTAGTAAGTTAGAATGTTAGTCACGGCTATTTGTAGTCAATCCTAATGTCGTTATGACGTAACATATGAAAACATTTTATTTTCCTTCCTCTCTCTGGGCCTATGATAGACGTTTCCTGTATCTCTTATCTCTCCACTCTTCTATAATCACACACACACACACACACACACACACACACACACACACACACACACACACAGATGAATGATTCAATGATACCCATACACACTCGAACACACAAAAAAGAATCTTCCATAAATATCATATGAACAAAGAAAATAAAACTAACATACACTCTGGTAATAAACACACAAACCTTTGCTTTTTTCATCTCCATTTTTCAACAATGGCACGTCAACATACAAAGTATAATAAAAATATACAAATGAGAAGAGGACAGCTGCAGTAAATACATATATAAATCAGAGAATAATAACAAAAAACTAAATACAATGTCAAATTCATCCTTCCACTCGATTTGGTACCAGCAATGTATGCCGATGAATGAATAAACATCAATGGCGCATATTACTGCGTCCCTCTCCCCCACCACCACCACTACCCCAGTCTGTTTTGTCATGAATTTCAAGGGCAGCTGAGCATTACTACGACAGTTAAAGTTCAAAGGCCCAGCGCACCCTTGCCTCTCCTTTCCTGAACGCTTCCTACATACACTGGAGTAACTCTCTCTCTCTCTCTCTCTCTCTCTCTCTCTCTCTCTCTCTCTCTCTCTCTCTCTCTCTCTCTCTCAAGCGTGGCGTTTCCTTACCTTTTACCGATATAGTTTGGTTAGTACAGGGTCTTGCCTCTTACTTGACCTATTTAACCTTGCTCTGTCATGGAATCTTACTGTCAAAAATATTACACTATCCTCGAGTACATTTTATTTTTTTTTTTTTTTTAGCGTTTGGCTGTCTAGTCCCACGGTACCTTGACTTTGGAAGGTTCTAGGTAGTATCTTGGCTTCTTTCTACCTGGTCTATTACCCTTTTCATTATTTCCATACGACAATCCTCTCAAATCTCAGAAGAGCTATGGACAATTTTTGATGCAGTTATTGCAGCCAGTATCTCATCTACCGCGACTTTTTTTTTTTTTTTTCGTCTCTTAATGCAGCCTTTCCCTCTAAAATCAAGGGAAGTTAAGTTAATAAGCACGCCTGTCGCAACTGTAATTACTTCCCCCAATGTTTCACTCCACTCTAAAGCATTCCATCCCACCGGCACACAATTATTACGGAGTGTTTATGTTCTTACCCAACTACCCACCCCGCCCTGCCTCTTGCCTGAATTTAAGCGTTTTAAATCCGTAATGCCTCACACACCAAGTTATTGAGCCACTTTGAGAAAATACACGAAGCCTTATTATCAAGGGTATACTTTGACACTTCTTTAAGTACATACGACGCGGGACAGACTGGTATCAATACTCAATAAGAATATTACATCCCATTACATCATTCCTGTCCCCATCCAACACATGCACCAGCTCATATACACCCCAAGACGTGGCCAAATTACAGGTTCTTTGGTTGAACACTTCCCCGACCTACTGCAGCAGCCAGCAGTCCCCGCGCACCACCGCCCGCCGCCTCGCTCACTCATAGCGCGCCGATACTTACCTAGATTCTGGGGCATGTCTGAACTGGAAATAATCCCAAGGCGAGCGGCATCCTTCTTCTCTTCTCTCAGGTCAGGGCACTACTATTCCTCCTGCAGTGAAGATCGAGTAGACGAGGGGAGAGACAGTCCAGGGTAACGCGGGAAGGTCGCAGCGAGCCACACGGGACAGAACTTTACAGTAATACCGCGTCACTGTTCCTTTGCAACATTTGGTGCAGCATGAACAGGGTGGTTTTGCGAGTTGCTGCTGAGAATTTGTATTCCACTTCGTATCACAAGGATGTTATTCACTGACACACACGCACTCACTCACACATACACACACGCATACACACACACCCAAGGCTTGGTTGTGATGCACGGAGAGTCACCGAGTGCGTGGCGAGGGCTGTGGTCACACACTTCTCTCTAAGCCAGCCGCGGCTCAGCTCCCAGAGGTAATCGCGGAACTCAGTAAGGCGAACAGAAATACCGAAGGCCGACTGACGGAGGCCGTACGTCCTATGTACATGGACCACCGTTAACTTATCATCGCTTACGCATGTGAATCTCCAGTCGTGGCTGAGATGCCACATTGCACCGGCTACCCCATCTCACCTCACCTTATCTTACACCTGCTCTGCATTTTTAAATGTCATCAACACCACGCACATCCACTGGCCCGATGTTGTATATAACGTATGCCATTCAAAACGATATGAATATGGCTTAATTGTATAAGGAAAATTATACTAATTTGTGGATAAGGGAGTGCCGGAGTGCCGCATACCACGTGACCTCCCACAGCCAATGGCAGAGCGGGAAGCACCAAGGTTCTCCAGTGGTGCCATGTCTTGGTCCCCTCGCACCCACTAGGTTCTTTTTTTATATATACACACAGCGTCAAGTGCAGGATCATAAACAGTGACCAGTCCACACACGCGAATTCTTTAAATTGCTTCATTAATCCACAAAGAGCCTCATGATGGATGTTTGACGAGGTTAGCAATGAGGGGATGATAAAAGGCCAGAGCGAGGGGAGGGGAGAGAGCTGCACAGGCAGGCGCAAGGATGTGGCACCACTGTCTACCTCCACAGAGTTGCTATTATGGGAAGCTGCCCCAATGTAAACAAACCTAAACTAATATACTTCTTATTCATGACTCTTATACCCAATGGATAGGGGGACGAAACCGATTATTTGGAGGAAACAAACAAGCTAAGCAACAAACCCATGTTGGGATGGGTGCCGCTTCCCGGCCACCGTCAGCCACTGGCCAACTGAGCCAGTGGGAAAATAATCTAGTTTTATTGAATCTCCTCGGCGACCCTAGAGACTAGTTATGCAATCTTGCGTTATGGCCACGACATCTGGATGTGACGCTCACTGAGTCGCACCTGTCTTGCAATCACCGTGCTCAGCGTGTTTACCTGTGCCACGAATTTGAGTTACGTAATTAGAGCGAGATTTCAAGGTTACGTGTAGCTGGGGTTTAGGGGCGGGTCGGTGTGTCGCCGCCAACCCTGCCGCCGCCGCCGCCGCCGCACGAAACACTCCCGGCACGGCGCCCATGGAGACGGCGGGCTTATCCAGCAATACATGACGAGAAGAGAGAGAGAGAGAGAGAGAGAGAGAGAGAGAGTGAGAGAGAGAGAGAGAGAGAGAGAGAGAGAGAGAGAAGAAAAAAATCTCCCCTCGGTCCCCTCTCTCCGTCCCCGTCCAGATGATCCCCGTTGGAGGCTATTTATAGTCAAATCCCCCCCCCCTTCCCCTTCCCTTCCATTCTCTCTCTCTCTCTCTCTCTCTCTCTCTCTCTCTCTCTCTCTCTCTCTCTCCTCTCTCTCTCTCTCTCTCTCTCTCTCCACGATTCCCCTCCCTCTCTCCCTCCCTCCCTCTGCTTCCCTCGTTCCTCTCTGCATCGCTCCCTCTCCGTCAATTACAAGATATAAATAGACGTTTCCTCGTTACCCTGGGGGATGAGAACCAGGAGGAGGGAGGGGAAAGAACCGGAGGACGAGGGAGCAGGTGGAGGAAGAGGTTAGAAAATAATAAATAATAAATAATGCAAAACAAAACCACGCGTGAAGCAACCAACATACCTCGCACACTAACTCATAAAAATAACTGTTCCCTTTATAAATAACTAGGCAGTAATGTCCACGATGTGTGTGTGGTGTGTGTGTGTGTGTGTGTGTGTATTGAGTTAAGCCCCAGAGACGCCCACGTGCGCGCGCGCCTAGCTTCTCGCTTTGCTGCCTCAGCCGGAGAACGAATGCTCAGGCGCTGGGGACGAAGTTTCTATTAATAGCGCGGGTATACATTTCCAGGGAACTAGTGTGTCGGGGGGTGGGGGGGAAGGAATAGGAGCCACCGCGGGAGGAGAGTGTGAGAGAGAGAGGGGAGCAGGAGCTGAAAAATACCAAGGAGAGAGCTGGGATGAAGACAAGGAGGAGGAGGAGGAGAAGGGGGAGGGGGAGGAGGAGGAGATGAACTACTTGTGGATGGTGGAGAGAAAGGAGGAGGAGGAGGAGGAGGAA
>NC_087165.1:21558511-21561011 GCF_035594125.1 Scylla paramamosain
TAAATATTTTTTTTTAATTTGGTTACGTGTTTTATACTTTCTCTCTCTCTCTCTCTCTCTCTCTCTCTCTCTCTCTCTCTCTCTCTCTCTCTCTCTCTCTCTCTCTCTCAATGCAAAATCGAATACACACGAAAAGAAGGAGGAAGAGAAAAGAATACACACGAAAAGAAGGAGGAAGAGGTGAAGAAAGGTAACAGGAAAAACAGTACAGTGACTCGCAGACATAGCTGAGTGAGGAAATCACCAGAAAATTGAAAATAAAAATGATGAGGAAAAGAATCGTAAGAGAAGATTTTATGGTGGCGGTGGTGGTGGTGGTGGTGGTGGTGGTGGTGGTGATGGTGGTGGTGGTGTACATACGCCTGTCTTTAGGTTCAGTGTTTGGCATGATCAATAACTTCATCACACACACACACACACACACACACACACACACACACACACACACACACACACACACACACACACACACAAATATACATATGTACACATTTCGAAACCTACTTAACTGGGTATATAAATACATACATATATTCACGCATACGTACACACACGCATACGTACACACACGCATACACCGTTATGAATGGCCACATACAACACGAGTAATTATATTGAAAATGTATGAATATCGATACATAATAGAATATTCATAAAGAAATACCGCAGAGAGAGAGAGAGAGAGAGAGAGAGAGAGAGAGAGAGAGAGAGAGAGAGAGAGAGAGAGAGAGGTATGGGAAGAGAAAAATGATAGGAAAAATGTGTGTGTGTGTGTGTGTGTGTGTGTGTGTGTGTGTGTGTGTGTGTGTGTGTGTGTGTGTGTGTGTGTGTGTGTGTGTGTGTGTGTGTGTGTGTGTGTGTGTGTGTGTGTGTGTGTGTGTGTGTGTGTGTGTGTGTAGGGCCACCACAAAGGGACAAAGGGACTTAGAAAAAAACTACTTGCTACTGTTACACCATAAAAAGGAGAGAGAGAGAGAGAGAGAGAGAGAGAGAGAGAGAGAGAGAGAGAGAGAGAGAGAGAGAGAGAGAGAGAGAGAGAGAGAGAGAGAGAGAGAGAGAGAGAATTAGTACATCTTCAATAAATCAACACGTACTGTCTGTCCTCCATGAACAAAACATGATTATAATATATACATGTATTAATATGTACGTAAGTATGTATATCTTGGTAACGAATGAGTGAATGAACACATACACCAACCCAGTATACGTGTGAATGATCGTGGTCAAAAATCTAGCAAGCTTCTATTTCCCACATCCACTGTTCATCGTTTTCTTTCTCCGTTTTCTCTCCGTTTTTCTTTCCTGAGATCAGATTTTCACCAGATCACAGTATTTCCACATTGAGGGGGAAACACTACAAAAATACACGATTCTATTCTGTTTCTTACCTTGTGGCACTGACTACTGCAGCCCGCACGTGTGTTGTGTGACATTAGCACCAGCCTTCACCCCATGGCGGGCACACGAGGCACCACCCAGACTGGCACTTCTTAGGCACCCCACCCCACCAGTGCCACCTCATCATCCCCCTTCCTCATCTTTATATCGATCTCTTATTTATTTATATTCTCTCTCTCTCTCTCCGTTTTTCTTCCTCTCCTTCTCGTCACGCATCTCTTCCCTTCTTCCTTCCCTCCTCCTCTCTTCATATCTTACATTTCTCCTTTCTTTCTTTCTTCTATTCTGTTCTCACTTTTTCATCCACATTCCCCCCTCTCTTTCTCTCTCTCTCGTCCGTCCCCTCACATTTTTTATTTTCTCTCTCTCTCCTTTCTCTCCTCTTTTTACGTGTTCATAATTCCACACTTTTTTTCCTTCGTCCTGCCACCTCATCCTTCCTTCGTTCCCCCTCGCTGGTTCTGTCACACCCCGCCAGGAGACGATGGAGGAGGAGGAGGAGGACGAGGAGGAGGAGGAGGAGGAGGAGGAGGAGGAGGAGGAGGAGGTGATGATGGGTGTAGGGAAAAAGAGGTAGAGATGAAGATGACTGTAAAAGAACGATGGATTAACAAGTAGAAGAAAATTGTGTTTGGATGAGATATAGAAATTGATGGAGATGATTAAAGAAGGATGAATGAGAAGGTGAAAAGAGAGGATGATAAACTGTAAAATTAGACGAGATGACTAGTGAATGATGAAAAATTAGTTAGAAAAAGAAGGAGGAGTTGGAGAAGACGGGAAGAGGAACAGAGAAGGAAGATGAGAGGACTGGGAAGTGGAGACGGGGAGAAACAGAGACAAGGTATGATGAAGGGAGGGGAGATAACAAGAAGGGAGGGGAGAAGACAAGAAGGAAGGGGAAGGGGGATGTCGAGAGGAAGGGAAAGGGAGGGCAGATGACAAGAAGGGAGGGGAAGGGGGGATGTGGAAGGTAAGAAGAAGGAAGGGAGGGAAATTGACAAAAAACGAGGGAGAGGAGAAGAGGGAACAAGGAAGGCTTCAAAAGGCTTCACCTTCTACACACAACACCAGTGACCACCACCATCACCACCACCAT
>NC_087165.1:21568511-21588511 GCF_035594125.1 Scylla paramamosain
AAAGGTCAAACGCACGTGTAGAGAGAGAGAGAGAGAGAGAGAGAGAGAGAGAGAGAGAGAGAGAGAGAGAGAGAGAGAGAGAGAGAGAGAGAGAGAGAGAGAGAGAGAGAGAGAGAGAGAGAGAGAGGCAGATAGACGCAGAGATAAATAAACAAACAGACAGCCAGGGAGGGAGAAAGATAGACAGATGAACAGATAGACTGGTAGACAAAAAGGCAGAGGCAGATAGATAGTTAGATAGACGGCCACACAATCAGAGGTAGAAACACAGACAGACGAAGGAAATAAATAAATAGATGGATGAATGGAGAGATAGACACATAGGTAAACAGACAGGTAAGTGGGTTGACATATAGACAAACATACAGCCATAGAAAAGACATCCATCCATCCATACATACATATATACATGAATACATATTACATACATACATACACGCATATATACATACCAAAAGACTGACTGATTGACGAACACTGCACTTAAGTATAAACCAAGAAAAGAAAAAAACGTTTGAAATAAAAAGAAAAAAAAAAAATTTTATCAACAAACATGTAGGATTTTTTTAATTTTATTTTCACATGCAACTTTACAAAACACATGAAGTGAATATATAAATAATAATGACAGGTATAAAAACCGGTTGCAGGAAATCAACAATATATATATATACGTACAGATTTACAATACGGTATAAATATATATAAAGAGTCACGTGATGGTAAAGTTTTAAAAGCACATAAATATAATACCTGAAATATACGTGTACCAAGTTAGTATTACGAGGTGGCAGAATAAAGAGATTAATTCATATAAGCTCTCTCTCTCTCTCTCTCTCTCTCTGTGTGTGTGTGTGTGTGTGTGTGTGTGTGTGTGTGTGTGTGTGTGTGTGTGTGTGTGTGTGTGTGTGTGTGTGTGTGTGTGTGTTCTTTAATACATCATAATCCTCTAGAGAGAGAGAGAGAGAGAGAGAGAGAGAGAGAGAGAGAGAGAGAGAGAGAGAGAGAGAGAGAGAGAGAGAGAGAGAGAGAGAGAGAGAGAGAGAGAGAGAGAGAGAGAGAGGACAGAAAGGTGGAAAGAAGGAAAAGCAGAATAAAAAAAAAGAAAACACACAACAGAAGAGAAGAAGAAAAAAACGGGAAACGAAGAATAAAAGAAGGAAGACAGTAAAAAAGGAGATAGAAACGGACGATAAAAGAGAAAAATCAGACAGAAGACAGAAAGGAAAGGAAGGATTAGGAAAAAAACAAAAAAAAGCGAATAAACACAAAGAACCACAACAAAAGAACAAAGAACGAGAGAGAGAGAGAGAGAGAGAGAGAGAGAGAGAGAGAGAAGGAAAGACCAGGAAAAAGGAAAAAAATAATTTAATCCGTCTGCATCACTGAATGAGGACCTTCCCTTATCTGCCTGTCCATTATCTGCCTTATCTTTTAATGGTGAGTGTCGGTCAGTCTATCACTTTAAAACGCACCCAGTCCTTCCTCTCTCTCTCTCTCTCTCTCTCTGTTTTTATTTTTTTCCTCGCCTCTTTGTCCCCTTGAGTTTCCCCTCTTGGCCGCTGTGTTTGTGTGGCGCTGATTGCACGTCTGTCATCATCATCATTATTATTATTATTATTATTATTATCATTATTATTATTATTATTATTGTAGTGGTGGTGGTAGCAGTGACAGTAAATCCGATGCCCAATGGCGTATCTACCTTGTAATAATAATAATAATAATAATAATAATAATAATAATAATAATAATAATAATAATAATAATAATAATAATAATAATAATACGTAGCATCTCGAATTTTATCTACTGTATAAACGTACCATGCATGTGTGTGTGTGTGTGTGTGTGTGTGTGTGTGTGTGTGTGTGTGTGTGTGTGTGTGTGTGTGTGTGTGTGTGTGTGTGTGTGTGTGTGTGTGTGTGTGTGTGTGTGTGTGTGACAGCTTATCGTTCGACTGAATGTAAAAAATGAGAGATAAAAATTCATATGCATATACAATAATAATACACACACACACACACACACACACACACACACACACACACACACACACACACACACACACACACAAAGGACAAAGAAACAGTAACTTAAAAGCATTTATATCTACACAAACAGGTAAAAATTACATAACAAAACCAAACACACACACACACACACACACACAAAGCGATAACTTGTAAACATGCGTCTGGGTTCAAAGATAACGACGGATACCAATCTAACAGGGTGTCATTCTCTTCTTACCCTTCCTTCCCTTCCCTTCCCTTCCGTCATCTCCTGTCCTTCCCTCCCTCCTCTTCGACTCCCTTCAATCTTTCCTTTTTTTTTCCCCCTTACCTATCCCCTCCTTTCCTCTCCAGCTTCCTCCAATCCCTTCCTTTTCCCTCACACCTGTCCTACCCTCTCTTCTCCAGCACTATCTTTTTTCCCTTGCTTTCTCTTTCCCTCATTTATTCTCTCCTCTCCTCTCCAGCACTCTTTAACCCATCCCATGTGGCTTTCCTCCTCATCCTTCTCCCCCTTCCTCCCTCCTCACCACCTACAAGATAAAACGAACACCTTATCATATGTCCGTGTGTGTGTGTGTGTGTGTATGTGTGTGTACATGGTTTGGTGTGTGCATACATGTATTTGTTGTGTTCTTATCGCTTTCACAATAACATACGCACTTAAAATTCTTGCTGCACACTGTTAGGTTCGTTTGTGGCGTGTGCACGAGGAAGCGTAGTGACAAAAAATGGGAAGTGACAACGCAACATTGACATCAGTAACAACAACAGCAGCAAGAACATGAAATACAGGATGAGTATATTATCAAGATATAGTCATTTGGGGGAATTAATGACCCGGACCTTTTAGGGGTAAAAATCGAACGCCCCCCTTGGGGGGGGTTTGAACACTCCTTAAATTGAAATCTCTCTCATATGTAGGTAGAAGAAGTATTGAAGTATTTTCTGTATTTTTTTTGGATTTCCAAAATGAAAAATATAAGTATGAGATCAATTATCCCAAAACCATGGAAAAAAAGTTTGTCCAAACATTTTTCAAGTTTTACTCAATAATAATTTTTTGCCCCCTAAATTATTTTTCGCTTTCCATCGGGGTAAAATATGAATCCTGGGGTGAAAAGTGACCATCCTATGTGTTTCCTCAATGATTCTACTGTCCCCACAGTTTGGGGGAGGGGGGTCAATGTGGGGCCAATTATGACCAAGTATGGGGTAAATAATGACCAAATTGTCATATTCATTATTTACCCCCCATTCACTTTTTACCTCAACTTTTTTTTCCCCACATATGATTTTTTACCCCAATCTTGGACATTTTTTACCCCCCATGATTTTATTCACAACATAATTTATGTATATATATATATATATATATATAAATATATATATTCTGGTATTCTAGTCTCCGGAACAATTGATAAAACCTGATCTAGGAATTATACTGTGTAATATAATCTACTAAATTCTATTTCCAGAGTAAATAGACGGGTGCATTTAACATAAGGCTATCACAGTATCATCTAACATCTATCAGAATGGTACGGACCTATAAAAAGAAAAAGAAGCAATATAATGAAGTTACAATTGCAGTAGGAATTAATGAAGTAATGGCAGGATCATCTATCAAGAGAACTGCTAAGAAATATGGAATGAGTAGTGGAATGTTGTGGAACCGTGTCCAGATGAAAAAATGTAATACTGAGCACAAGGATAATAGGGTAATTGATATATGTATATGGTTTTCAGTTGTAAATGAACCTAAAATGGATATATACTGTACAAATGTAATATATATAATGTGTAAAATATTATTGGGGTAAGGTGACGAAGACCTTTACAAATGATGATGACGACGATGACATTGAAAAGGTAGAAGTTGACTTCCTTCAGCAAAAGGCATTTGGTAGTAACCCACATGACTGGACGGGGTGCGAAAGACCAGTAAAAGACATTGAAGTATTAGAGTCACAGTACATATTTTATGGACCTGTGCTCCCAGAAATCAAAAAAAGGAGTTTTCGTTTTCCCTGATGTAGAGGCAAATGACTGTCTTCTTCGTCGTAAAAAGGAAGGGCTCTGTTAATTAATTTTCTTAACAGAATGGAACTGACCTAGTACTAGGGTCATTATTTACTCCATTAATTTTTTCCCCACATGATTTTTTTTACCCCAAAATTGTCATTTTTTTTTCACTACAGGCAAATTTGCCAAATTTTCAAATAACTCAGTTTGTTTAGTGATTATTAGAGAAAATTCATCTCTATGAACTCTATTAGAATCCAAAGGAATTATAATTTAGAGAAGTTTCAGCCCTTTTATTTTTTGCCCCTCGCAATTAATTTCTTACCCCATTTGGGGGCAACAAATGATTCTGTCTTTTTCAGTTATTAAGAAAAAAATATAAAGATTAGAACAAAATACGGTACAACATTGAAAGCACAACAGAATTATACATATCTTACGGTATTTGTTTTTTTTCTAAGGCAAGTATTAAAGGCTACAGGTTGATGTTAATGAAAACTTTCATTTATTCCCCCAAATGACTATATATGTTTTATTTATTTATTTATTTTATTTTATTTTTTTACTTATTTTTTTTTTTGGGGGTGTTTAGTTAAGTACATTGTTGCTAACGTCGTCGTTGTTGTTGTTGTTATTGTTGTTGTTTTCACTGCCTTGTTGCATTTGTCTTGTAATTATTCTTCCCTTTATTTATTATTTCTTTTTCATCATTCACTGTTTTCCACTCCAAATATTTTCCCCGTACTCTCTCTCTCTCTCTCTCTCTCTCTCTCTCTCTCTCTCTCTCTCTCTCTCTCTCTCTCTCTCTCTCTCTCTCTCTCTCTCTCTCTCTCGCGGTCAAGGTAAGTTCAAAATCCTGAAAACCCAAACACGACAGCTATAAACCACCGCCACTTTTAACACCAGCAGGCCTCACTGACTGACGGACGCCTGCAAAAATAGACCGACCAACCATCGAGCCGACCACCGAGCGAATAAATGAAAGAAACGAAAAAAAAAAAAAAATGAGCAGATAAATAAATGAATGAATAAAATCACCTCACATTTCAGGAGGTCATCGCTCGCTCCATTTCAGAATATCTATATATCTGAGTCCATTTCAGCCACGTGTCAGCTCACCAGAGAAAAAAAATAACAAAAAGAGAGAAAAAAAAAAATAAAGGTTAGAGATTTATATTTGCATTTTTCCCACCTCTCCTGTTACAACCCTTTTTTTTTCACCTAATACTTTCTTCTTCCCTGTTTTGGTCCTGATGGCGGCGACCTTTGGATCTGACGCCCCTGTATATACATATTTTAAACACGCATCCGTAGCATTATAATTACCCAGACGCAACTGTTGTGATACGCGTGTTTGTATGTAATTAGGTGAGGTGGAATGTAAAGGTGTAGTAGTAGTAGTAGTAAGTAGTAGTAGTAGTAGTAGTAGTAGTAGTAGTAGTAGTAGTAGTAGTAGTAGTAGTAGTAGAGTAGTAGTAAGTAGTAGTAGTAGTAGTAGTAGTAGGCAGTTACAGTGACAGCCGAAGTAAAGTGATAATCGTGGACGTGCTAGTAGTAGTAGTAGTAGTAGTAGTAGTAGTAGTAGTAGTAGTAGTAGTAGTAGTAGTAGTAGTAGTAGTAGTAACAGGAGCAGTAGCAGCAGTAGTAGTAGTAGTAGTAGTAGTAGTAGTAGTAGTAGTAGTAGAAGTAGTAGATGCTAGCAGCACCACCACCAACACCACCATCACCACCACCACCACCAGCATCCCAAGCAAAACTAACAGTACCAGTCAATAAACCAAACAGTAAAATCCTGCTGCATTGAATGAATGAGCAGCGGACGCCCAGGTGACCGTGAACCGAGCGGCGGGGGGGCGTGGGAAGGCTGGTCTCCGGCAGGCAAGCAAGCAGGCAAGGGGACGTGTTAGAAGGGCACTAAACAGCACTTCACTACCACTCCTTCACTTGTACTCGCTACCTGCTTGTCTGCCTTTCCAGCTTGAGTAGACTGTGATGGTATGCTTCTATTCCTCCTCCTCCTCCTCCTCCAGGAAACAAAGGCGTACCGCTAGAATGTCTGTTTTGCGTTGTCGCGTTTCATTTGTTTGTTGATGGGTGCTCGTGGCCTGCTCGTAATTGACTTTATTAGACAGGGCAAGCAGGGGTAGGAGAGGAGAGAGAGAGAGAGAGAGAGAGAGAGAGAGAGAGGAGAGAGAGAGAGAGAGAGAGAGAGAGAGAGAGAGAGAGAGAGAGAGAGAGAGAGAGGAGAGAGAGAGAGAGAGAGAGATGCAGAAGCTCGTGAAGTTTTTTAGTTACACGTGTGTGCTCGCTACAACACTACTATTGCTTCTGCTGCTGCTACGAACACTACAACTACTACCACTGCTACCACCACCACCACCACCACCACTAACAACAGCAACAGCAAATTACAATCACGGTAATACATTAATCACCAGTACACACACACACACATACACACACACACACACACACACCAGGATTCGAACACACACTCAATTTTGCAATCTACGAATAACGAGATGAAGGCAGCCAGGACTTCACACATTCCCTACACACACACACACACACACACACACACCAGGTAACAAAAAAACAAAAAAAAGAAATAAAGAAAATAAATTAAAAACAGCACAACAAACATTTCGTCGTAGTCTGTCAGTGCTGTCTTTCCCGTAGCCAGAACACAAGAAATGCGACACCGGATTGGGTGACGGCGAGAGAAAAGTAGAACTGAAGGGGAGAGGGGAGGAAAATAATAAGAAAGACCACTTGGGGCTGAAATAGAAACGTCAACAGTAGCGAGAAGCAGTAAGTGGAGAGAAAAAAAAAAATAAATAAAAAAAAGGAGATAACAGTAGGAGAAAAGGATATATTTTTTTTTTCATGGACTTTTCCGTGTGTGTGTGTGTGTGTGTGTGTGTGTGTGTGTGTGTGTGTGTGTGTGTGTGTGTGTGTGTGTGTGACTGACTACTGGCTGGAAATAATAAAATGAAAAAATATAGGTTACAAAGGAAGACTATACCTAAAGGAAAAAAGAAAACGGAGACAAGAGAAAATAGAAAGGAAAAAGAAAATGGAACGAAAGCAAAACAAAACAAAACAAAATAAAAGTCGCTCAAGTGAACACGCGCTGCAGATATACGAAAAAGGAAAGAAAGAAGAGGAAAAAGAAAATGGGAGAAACGAAAGTAAAGGACATGAAAATAAAAATAAAAAAAAACGCAAAACAGAGATAACTCATGTGAACAAAGGCTACAGAAATACGAGAGAGAGAGAGAGAGAGAGAGAGAGAGAGAGAGAGAGGAGAAGAGAGAGAGAGAGAGAGAGACGAGAGAGAGAGAGAGAGAGAGAGTCACCAACGGCAGAGTGGGCGGTGAGGGTGAAGGAGAAGGAAGGGAGAGAAGAGGGACATAACAAAAACTACACAATACGCTTCACACAGTAGCGAGAGCAACGAGATCTGTGCCACCATATTCTCAGAAATGAAAGAACATGTTATTTCCAGTAGAAAAAATATCACACACACACACATTTTGTATTCGCTTCTGTGTGAGGCGGACTGAAAGGAAAGCTTTTTGAGTGTGGAGGTAGATATGCGAGGTGTAGGATTGATGTGGCGGCAGAGGGAGGAAGGTGGAGCGGGTTTGGGGAATAAGAGGCATAATAAGTGGGAAATGAACAGGGCTGGTGAGAGAATAAGAGGGAGAGAAGGTGGAGGATGGAGTGGGTTGTCTTCTGCGTAAGAGGGAAGGAAGGTATGCATGCGGTGGAGTGTGTTGCTGGGAGGATGTTACGAGGGAGAGAAGGTGGGAGGTACAGAGGTTGCTGGAATGAAAGGAGGGAAGGTAGGAGGAGTGTTGCTGGGAGAATAAGAGGAAGGAAGGTGTGAAGTGTTGGGAGATTAAAAGGGAAGGAAGGAGTGCAGTGGGAAGGGTTGTCAGGTGAGAGTAAATGGGAGGAAAGATGGGAAGAACTCGGCAGATACGAAATGAGTTAACGTATGCACTGATCCATTATCTCTGAAACAATAAATCGTATTATCAAAACACTATTTCACCACCAGTATATGAGGATTTTGTACATGTGCGCAGTAAATAACAGAAAAATAATGAAAAAAAGCACTATTTTGCAATGAGATGTGTTACATTCCCGGTAAGCCTAGCGCCAATTAATTGCTAATAACTAACCTTGAATTAAGTGGCTTACATCACCACTTCCCGTCCTGTGGTGATGTCCCAAATGACTTCATCGGTAATCTGCCTCGTGCCTGCATGCTCCTGTCTTTGCTAGGCTGCAGTACCACGCCAAGAAATCATACTGATAAACTCAACACACATTTTCTGTTAGAGTATTTCGAATTTTCTCATGCACTGCACTTCACCGGCATGAGTACTTCCATTACAAGAGCCATAAACTGACACCACATCCACGCACTCCATATTGCTGTACGAACGAGGGCATTGCACACAGGCACTGGCTTTTAAACTACACACAATACTAATACACTTGTTGCTCCGCGCGGGCCAACTGACTGTGTTTTTAACCGACTGTGTTTTGGCGGCAAGCGTGACGTCACGTTTTCTGATGGCGGAGTAATACAATCAACGCTGCCTCGTCATACTTCATTTCCTTTATAACTGCAGCAAGCGCGTCCCCGTCAAGTCTCAGCGGCCTCGTGGTGAAGTGCACAATTTTGCAGTAATGTGATTTTAGCTTTCTGAGGACTATGTTCCATGGCACTACTTGAAAATAATATCCTGTCCACCTCTCCCCTTCCTTCCCTTCCCCCCTTCTCCCGCCATCCCCTTCCCTCCTTTCCACCCTCCCGTCTCTCTCTCTCTCTCTCTCTCTCTCTCTCTCTCTCTCTCTCTCTCACACTTAATTCAAACACTTAGTCCAGCTCACATTATAATGAATACGATAATGTTATGTTTATTAGAGAGTTTCAACTCATCCTACGGTATCATTTCAAATTTGAGAGCATGTAACACTCAACTCGAGTTTCACCTTTTCGTTTCATACATTCTCATCTTTTTTTTTTTTTCCTATCCTTCACAGTTTTATTTTCCTACATTTCCATTTAGTATTTTCAACCTACACACACACACACACACACACACACACACACACACACACACCGAGAGGTAAAAGTCAGCTTGAAAATTATCCTCAGTCATCTATCCCCATCCTGTAAGAGTAGTACCTGCCTTGCTACTACTGCTGACGTCTATTTCAACCCCGAGTGATATTCTATAATCTCCTTCCTTAGCCCCCTTCCTTCCTCTCTCCCACTCTTTCCCTCCCCGTCACCCACACAAGCCTCCCAGCCTCATTCCGTGGAAGGACTGTATATAACATTTATCGAAGAGGCTGTTACATTTTCAGTTTATATATATCGTGTTTCCACCAGCTTTTCGCTTGCTTGCATGTGGTGGATGTCATAAACAATCTAAAATACCTGATTAATTTCTATGACTGACTGACGTGTTGATTCGAGAAGGAAAGTGTAGTTTATTTTGTCGGGTATTTGGTTTGGTTAATTAGTTATTTAATCTGGTATTCGGTAAGAGAGGTAAAGTTTCCTGTTTATTTATTTATTCATTTATTTTTTATTGTTCGTTCAGATGTTTTTTTTTTTTTTTTTATCACTTGTCAGTGTGGTTGAGAGTAAATGTATCGTGTTTTTATTTGGCTGCTTTCGATATTTTTACGTGAACATTTGGTATTTCATGACTCTCTCTCTCTCTCTCTCTCTCTCTCTCTCTCTCTCTCTCTCTCTCTCTCTCTCTCTCTCTCTCTGGCTTTATTTTCCTTTCACAGTAACACAAATCATTTACTGTTGTTTGTTCTTTCCTTACTTACAAGTTTTTTTTCCTGTATATGATTACCGCTTCCATTCTTTTTCCTGCATCTTTTTTTTTTCTTATTCTTTCTTTTCATCAACTTGCATTTTCTTTCCCCATCGTCAGAATATCATTTCTGGATTTCAGTGTTATTTTCCCTGGGAGTAAGAACCAAAAAGGCAGAATGTTCTCTTAACTCAGTGGTTCATTACTGATTTTGAGAATATATTAGGCTAGTTACCCATGCGTATCTTGAGACTACTGTGTTGTTAAATGATGAGCACTTAAACTCTTTTAAGGCCGAGTTTCTCTCTCACCACGAGTATTTTCAAAAGCCACAGTGATGATTTGGCTTCTCAAGAGTATTTCTCCAGTTAATAATGTAAAAATCATGTTAATCTGTCACTAGAACCATACAAAAAAAAAAAAAAAAAAAAAAAAACTTTTACTATCCTTTGTTGGTGCCATAATAATTTTCGTACTTATCTGCCGCCCTCATCATCACCCTCATCATCATCATCAAATTCATCGTCAGAGAAAGAAAAAATGAGAAAGAATAATATGCCTCACGTTCCTAGGTTGATAAGATAATGAGAGAGAGAGAGAGAGAGAGAGAGAGAGAGAGAGAGAGAGAGAGAGAGAGAGAGAGAGAGAGAGAGAGAGAGAGAGAGAGAGAGATTAGGTTAGAAAAAAAAACTGTGTAAAAAATTGGGTGCTTTATTTATCTTAATGATACTTTATTTTCAGTTAGTGTCCTGAATGCTCTTGATGTTTTTAGCTTGTTGTATAATATTTTACTCCAGCATATTCTTATTTTCCTTCTTCTTTATCTTCGGCCGAAATATCTTTTTTTTTTTTTTATTATCAATGCTACTTTTCTCGTGTTTTTTTTTCTATTTATCTCTATAAAAAAAAATTCAGAATTGTCCTTAACTTTCCTACAACTTTATTCCTTTCACTCTAAGCACTCCTTCCTTACGTGTCTCTCTTTTTTTTTTTTCTGTTACCTACTTTCACTGATCTAGTTTTCTCCTTTACTACGAAGCATCTCTTTTCTCTTGGTGTGTCTCAGTTTTCCTTCTTTTCCTTCTTTCTTTCTTTCTTTCTCTCTCATGTACATTCCTCATTTTTTCCTCTATCTTGTCTACTTCCTCCTTCACGAAAACTATATATATATATATATATATATATATATATAATATATATATATATATATATATATATATATATATATATATATATATATAATATTATATATATATATATATATATATATATATATATAAAACTCTTAGTGTTTATAACTTTCATTTCCTTCCCCTTCATTTATTTATTTATTCTTTTAATTAATTCATCTCCTCTTTCTCCTCCTCCTCCTCCTCCTTCTAGTTCATCTTGATTCTTATTTAATTATCGCTTCTTTCTTACTATTCTCTCCCATTAATAATAACAAGTACATAAAATACAGTCTTCATGCGTGTAACTTTTCTTGCTGTTTCTTACCTTTCTTTTTTATCTTTACTTTCTTCCTCTTCCTCTTCTACCTCTTCCTTTCTTCCTCTAGACCGCGGGGAAGAAATTAAACAGGTCCATATTCTCCTTGTCACTTTTTTCCCTAACTATTGCTCCCTTCCTTTCTTTCTATTTCCTGTCCCATGAACTCGTAACTTCTCTCTCTCTCTCTCTCTCTCTCTCTCTCTCTCTCTCTCTCTCTCTCTCTCTCTCTCTCTCTCTCTTCACAGCTCCCATCGCAGGGGACTTTAAAATTCGATGAGGCAAAAGCAAGTTGAGAATTTTAATTATTATGGGACTCGATTCCCCTTCTTAATTAATAGCTTGACTCATCTCTCTCTCTCTCTCTCTCTCTCTCTCTCTCTCTCTCTCTCTCTCTCTCTCTCTCTCTCTCTCTCTCTCGTTGCGTATTCTAGCATTTTTTATTTTTCCTCCATTTTTTTTTTCCTCCTCCTCTTCCTCCCTCTCCTCATCATACACTCTAAGCTCTTTCCTCCATTTCCTCCTCCATTTTCTTCGCGTTTACATCCTCCTCCTCCTCTTTCTCCTCCTTCTTGTTGACCTCCTCCTCTTCGTCCTTCACGCCTCTGTCTTTCTTCCAAACTCCCTCCCTCCCTCCCTCCCTCCCATCCACTTCCTCCTTCACACCTTCACACACACACACAAATATAAATAAATAAATGAAAACAAGAATAAGGAAAGAAAGAAAGAAAGAAAATCATATTCAACACACACACACACACACACACACACACACATGCTCTCCCCCTGCCCCTCTTGTCCCCTTAAACACTTAAATTGATCTTCGAAGGTGCAAGTGTGTGTGTGTGTGTGTGTGTGTGTGTGTGTGTGTGTGTGTGTGTGTGTTCATGATTTTCTTTCTTTCTTTCTGTCTTTCTTTCTTTCTTCCCCTATTTTTTTATTTATCTATCTATCTTTCTTTTTATTTTTGTTATCTTCAACCTTTGGCCTTTTCCTCGTTGCCTTCTCTCTCTCTCTCTCTCTCTCTCTCTCTCTCTCTCTCTCTCTCTCTCTCTCTCTCTCTCTCTGGTGGTGATGCAAAGGTGATATAATGATTGTATGGTGTTGCATGGTGCTGGGGATGGTGGTGATAGTGAGTGATGAGCGAGGTTATGGGTAGTGATGATGGTGATTTTAGAGTAATAGTGGAGATAAAATAGTGGTCGTATGGTGCCATGGTCAAGATGTAATGTTATGATGCTTATGGTGAGTACCGTTATAAAAATAGTTGTAATTTTCTCTGTTCTGGTGATGCTTTCAACGAGCCTAGACAACTGTAATGGACGTACAATTATCGTGACAGCGGTAGTTAGCCAGTGATGTATCATAACAAGGCATGTTACATTGTTATTACGAAAATGGTACGCAATAGAAGGTGCTGTGGCTTTTATCTTTTCATTAAGGCTTGTTTATTCAGAGGATGTGGTGGTGTAAATAACTGTGTTTTGCTTTGTTACTGCAGATAAATGATGATTATATAGTGCTCGTGGTAGTAGTGGTGGTGGTGGTGGTGGTGGTGTTATTGCTTGCTGTCTGTGGTGGTGGTGGTGGTTGTGATAATGATGCTGACAGTGGTAGTGGTAGTGGTGGCGGTAGTGGTGGTAGTATCTGCGTCTTTGTTATTGTTGTCAGTGGTGGTGGCGGTGGTGCTGAAAATAGTAGCGATAATTGAAGCTATTTTTGCGATTAGTGGTGGTGGTGGTGGTGGTGGTGGTAGTGATAGTTGCTATAAGGATGATAATGGTACTGGTGTTGGTGTTGGTGGCGGTGGCGGTGGTGGGAGGTTGTCATGGTAACGGTGACGTCAGCCTCTATTTATATCCACCGCGTGGGACCGAGGGAGGGAAGGAGGGATGAAGGGAGGGAGGGAGAGGGAAGGTGGTAGAGAAGGTGGAAGAGGAGGTTTGCCCATCACCCTCCACCATCACCTCTCTCTCTCTCTCTCTCTCTCTCTCTCTCTCTCTCTCTGATAACACTGTAACGACGTCAGGAAACATCATTATCATATCTCTCTCTCTCTCTCTCTCTCTCTCTCTCTCTCCTTCAGGCAAGTAGGGAGAGGAGGTCCATCCACTCGTCCACTCGTCCCTTCGCCCCTTCGCCGCGCCTAGCCGCAGCCACCCCGCGCATCTCGTATTCACGGCCCCGCAAGACAAGCCCAGCTGTTTCGGGTGTAAACACGGCCACGGGGGGTGTGATGAATAAGACACCAGGACAGGCAGGGAGGCAGGAAAGGGCAGGGCATGGGGGGCAGGGATTATGAAGCCTCGCCGACCTATTAATATATCGCCTCGTCCGGGGAGAGGAAGAGGAAGAGGAGGAGGAGGAGGAAGAGGAGGAAGAGGGTAAGGGAGGGAATGTTATGCGTAGTTGTGCGCTAATTGGTAAGCACGAAACTTCATCCCTCTCTCTCTCTCTCTCTCTCTCTCTCTCTCTCTCTCTCTCTCTCTCTCTCTGCTTCACTTCCATCCAGTTCAGTCAAGATCATTAATATTAGTGTCACAAGTGTCAGTGTTTTGCCTAACGCGCGACTCTATTGCCGTGACAGACGTAGGGAGCACTGTTATTTTTTTTCTTTCCTCGCCTTTCCTCCTCCTCCTCCTCTTCCTCTTCCTCTTCTTTCATGCGGACAACTCTAAAGATGAATTATTCCTTTCCACATTGTTCTTGTCAAATATAAAAGTCACTCTAAAATTGCAGGCTTAAATATCATCAACTCAAAAATAAGTGATGAATTTTGTTACGCTAGGCAGTGAATAGAACCAATGATTACTACCTTCACTTCTCCCTTCCAAGCCTTCACTGTCCGTTGAGAATATAATGTAGCTAATCACAAAACAGCCACATTAGGGCCAACAGGTCTAAGTACTTCTGTAGTTCCTCCTTGATACATAAATTTGAGTTCCTTCTCCTCCACTACCACCACCACCACAACCACAACCTCTTCTTCCTCCACCATCTCATACTCTTCAACTCCTTCACCTCCACCTCTTCTATTTCCTTTTCCTCCTCCTCCTCCTTCAATTCCTTCTCCCCGTCCAGCCCCGCCCCGCCCTGCCCCGGCCCGCCACGCTCCTCACCGTCCAGCCCCTGACCTAATGTGCCTGAACTTAACTTGTCCTATCTTAAAGATGACCTCTCTTAACCTACCTGAACATGACCTATGTTAAAGGTGACCTGCGTGAAGGCATTTCATTTTATCCTGGCCTGTTTGTTGCTGGTTCCCTTGCTCTGTTCTGTCTTGATCTACATACACAGCACTTCATTTACCTTCTGATCGCTTCTGATGCTTCTGATGTTCAAACTCTCAATGATAATCGTAGTATCGTGATTCGTCCACATTAGCTTCGGACCCCTTCACTGTGGCTTCGGGGTTCAGAGTCCCTGCACTACACGTATATAACAAGGTACATGTTTCATTTTGCTATGGTCATTACTACTGGGTTACATTAAGTTTATGGTTAAATTCCTTTTTTTCCTGAGGAGTAACAACAACAACAACAACAGCAACAGCAACAGCAACAACAACAACGACCCGCTACTGAATGAGTTGATGAAATGTGATGCAAATTCTGACCTAACCCTTTTCTGTTCCCTCTTACTCTCTCCTCCTCAGTTTCAATCAAAGGCTGGTGCTGCATGTGTGTACACTACGATATAACTTGTTTTCATGTCCACGCTCTTGAACCTTCACCATTTTCCACCACCAGAGCAAGACTGGGTCACTCCCTCATTAAGTTCATTTGCGTTGTGCATCTCTCACTTAATTCCTCCTCCTACTATGTGAATTTCTCTGCCTAGTTGACTTCCTCACATCCTCACGCACTTCCTGCCCTCCCCCCGCCCCCTTTGTTGAAACCTCTACACTTCGGGGATTTCGATGTTCGTTACCAGTTTTTTGTTATCATTTTCTTTCACAGATCACTGTAACCTGGTGAGGAAGACTTTACAGCATTAATAACGACAGTAATAACATCATTAACAACACCTATAATGATGATGATGATGATGATGATGATGGTGATGATGATTATAATGATACTAAGAAGAAAACGAAGTAAAGAAGAAGAAAAACAAGAAGAAGAACAACAACAGCAACGACAAAAACAACAACAACAACAACAACAACAACAACAACGACACAACACATATGAAATAGATACAGTACATACAAAGACTAAAGAATATACCAGTACGTAAGGCGAACATAAAATAACGGAACAAAAATGCGAAAATAAGAAAAAGGAATACAGACACAACGAAAACAATAATATTTTCCACGTTCAGATGTGCCAGATGGAATATCGCCTTCTCTCTCTCTCTCTCTCTCTCTCTCTCTCTCTCTCTCTCTCTCTCTCTCTCTCTCTCTCTCTCTCTCTCTCTCTCTCTCTCTCTCTCTCTCTCTCTCTCTCTTAGGATCAAGTTGACCTCTCCACAAATTAGACAGAAAAGAAAAGAAATAAAAGAAAGATAATAAGAGCAAAAATATTAGTTAAATACATAAATGTAAACATAAATAACAACAAATCAATAAAACAATAAGAACAAAGGAGAGAAAGTTAAGTATTTCGATAAAAAGGATTGAGAAGATACAAGTCAAAATATTAACTAAATAAACAAAGAAAAAAAATGTGGAAAGATAAGGAAGGAGAAGAAAAAAAGAAAGATGGGGAAGAGGAAGAGAGATAGTAAAAAAGAGGAAGAATAAAGAAAAGCAAGAAAGATGTATCAGTTTTGATAATTATTATAATATATATGTATATTCATAATTTCATATATCCATCCCACATATGTGTGTTCATATATTCATCCCACGTGCGTCCATGGTCAGCCAATCTATTCTACTTTTAACCTTTCCCCTCCTTCTCTACCTCTTAAGGAAACTTCACATTCACTTCCAGTCCTTAGGGAAAACACCTGCGTTCGCTTCCGAGTCTTTCCTTCCTGGTCACTGGCTAAAATAACGAGTTCTCCATTGGATCTTTCACCCAATTTCCTGGCATTTCATTGGTCCTTTATTCACCTCAAAAGCTCTATCGTGATCCACTTCTGTGAGATAAGTATAGCCCGCATGCGTAGCTAGTCCTCAGTTCCGTTCGGTTCCACTCAGTTCCAGTCAGTCTCGGTCGCTCAATCAGTCCCCGTCCGAGTCACAGTCAATCTTGAGAGACGCTGCTCAGTCATCATCCCGAACAGCACTTCATATCACTTCAGAGAGAGAGAACAATCACTCGTCACTTTTATAAACATCACTCGTCACTTTTATAATCATCTGTGTCTCGTCTCCTTTCAAGTGTGTACATTCTACTATTATTAAATCAAGAACTCTCATCCAATCGTGTCTTTTACTCACATACATCAACTATATCAACCTACTACCCATGACCTCCTTGCTACCAACAATACCAAGCTCACTACCGGTCCTCCACGCTACCAACACGCCAAGCTCTTCATCTGATCCAGCGGTGGCAAGCATCATGATCAACTAACTGGGCGAGTATCTCATTTAAACCAGGAAAAGTAGCGGTGAGGTAACAAAATCTAAGAGCAAAGCGGGCGACACATCAAATCCCCGATACGAAGTGGTAGTCACATTCAATCAGAACAAAGTGGTGGCAGCGGTGAGCAGACAATTAAATCTATAATAAGGTGGTAGTCGTATCAATCTAAAATAAAAGACAGATAGGTAGATAGATAGACTGATATGACAAAAGATGAAGAAGAATAAGTAACACACGTAGCGAATAGATGAAAAATAACGAGGAAAATAGGAGTAAATGGAGAGACAAATAAATGAGTGAATGAATGAATAAATAAATAAATACATAAATAAATAAATAAATAAATAAATAAATAAACAAACAAACCCACAACGAAAAAGCAGGAAAAGACAAAAGCTGGAAAAAAAACCAATTGCAAGAAAAAACACACGAATGAATGAATGAATGAATGAATGAATGAATGGAGGAAAAATAAAAAAATAGAAAAAATAGAAAAAAATAAGCAGTACACATAAAATAAAAAAAAATAAAAAAACGAAAAAGGTGAAGATTAAAAAGGAAAAATGTTACAGGCGAGGATGGGAAAGAAAATGAGAAGGGAAAAAAAAGAGAAATGACCTGTTTTCTGTGCCACTCTGGACTGACCCTCGCTGTGCTTAATTCAGAGCCGCAGGGAGAGAAAGAAAGAGAGAGAGAGAGAGAGAGAGAGAGAGAGAGAGAGAGAGAGAGAGAGAGAGAGAGAGAGAGAGAGAGAGAGAGAGAGAGCAACTATGAAGACCCTCACCGGTAAGACTGTATGATTCTCTCTCTCTCTCTCTCTCTCTCTCTCTCTCTCTCTCTCTCTCTCTCTCTCTCTCTCTCTCTCTCTCTCTCTCTGGAGGATATTCAATTAAACATTAACTCCTTTACCTCCTCATTAATTCACTCAGTCGGGTTAGGTGGTAACGAGTTGGGAGAGAAAATTTCCATCAATTTCATATTCTTTCCTCTCTTTATTCATCTAATTAGTAAGAATCTGGACGCAGCGAGGGGAGAGAAAGGTGTATTGGCGTGGAGGGAGGCTGGTTGACTGGTTGGCTGGCTGACTGGCTGGGCTGCTAAGGTGGACTGTTCCTGCAGGAGGTGATCTATCATATTACCAGAAGAGGGCGCATTGGGGAGAAGGCTCGGGGTGTACGGTACACTTAGCAAAGGCCGTGAGTGGCAGCCTTGTTTAGCGGGACTTGTAACAGAGTAGTGGTTGTGATTACGTCGAGTGGCTCCCTCAACCTTCCCTCCCTCCCTTGCCTCGTAATCTGGTGAGTAAGAAGGGGTGAAGGGATGAAGGGAGACGGGAGACGGGAAGGCAGGTGGGTGGCTAGCGTGAGGCAGGAGAGGTGATGGAGGTGACGCTGGACTTTTGAGGGAGAGGATGGTGCTGAAGAGTGTATGGCGTGAATAGAGTATGAGAGGATGATAGATAGAGTAAAAGATGCTAGGAAAAGGCGGCAAAGATGATGGTAGAAACAAAAGAAAACTGAACTGTAGTGGGGTATGGATAATGAAGATAGAATGTAGGATGACTTGAGTTCGAGAAAATGACGGTAGAAGGCGTTGAGGGACGAGGTAGTGGAAGCAAGAAAGTTGGACTGGAATGGAAGGGAGGAGTGTAAATGGAGGTAAATGGAGAGGGATAGAGTCTACGAGGAAATAGGAGTTAGAGCAAAGACAGAAGGCGGTGAGGAAGGTGGTGCAGAAGGTAGTGAAGGTGATATAGGAAGCAAGAGGACTGGACTTGAGTGGAAACATGGTACTGGAGTGTGGATGGTGGAGACAGGTCGTGATGTGGATGTTATATATAGAGCGGAGGCTGTCACGAGATTGCAAGGTGGTGGTGGTGGTGGTGGTGGAAACGAGAGAAGGCTGGACTGGAGAGGAAGAAGATGGTGAAGGAGTACTGGTGGCTAATGACCTTGGTGCTACATACAGTAGGATGAGAGGGCTACTAAGAGGCTGTCACGAGAAGGAAGTGAAGGATAGGTGGATGAAGAAAGAAGATGCTAAACTGAAATAAGAGGATGACGTAGGAGTGTGGGCGAACGAGGGTGTTACATAATGAGGTAAATGAAGAGGCGGTAGTAGTTATCGCACTAAGGTAACTTCTAAGAGGACTTTAAAAATATATAGCATAGAAATACTTTTAGTGATAGTTCAACAAAGATTCTGCGCTGTGAGTATGAAAAAAAAAAACAATGAGAACCTGTATAATAACTTCTGTAGCCTCGGTCCTTGTGAGACGCTGAAGAAAACGAATTCTAACTGTAATAAGATAACACATTTAACCCTTTCCTTGCTATGGTCGTCTTTTGCTAGGCACCGAGATCACTGTATTAAATTGCTCGAATGGATGTAAAGGAAAAAGATAACAGGAGGTTAATTTCATCTTTGCTATGCACCAGAAGTTCGTATTTAAGAGATTGTACTACAAAGAAATGTCTGAAAAATTGTTGAGATGATGATAAGGAAATTTGAAAGGGTAAACAACATTATTATCAATCTCACATGCATACTGAGGAAAGGGATGATTCATAATTTGTCCTGATTTTACAAATGATTTTTCCTTTCAATTCAAGATGCAGGATTCTCATTTAACGATCACTAGAAACATGAAAAACATCTTAAAAAACCCGAATGCTTTCCACTTATCCCTGGTAAATTTATTGAGACAGGATGTAGAAGTGCTTCAGAATACCATCCTTATTCTTACTGGTAATACTGATGGTGGAGGCAGGACGGGGAGTGGTGAGGCGAGGCAAGACAGCAGTGCAAGAACAGGATGGTGCGAATCACGACACCACAAACCCAACCAACACGATACAAAGCCACTCTATCACTGTCTCCTCCACCCTGCTATTACCCTGCTCTTGGATCCTCTATCGTGCTCGTCTACCCTTCTTTCTCCTCACGACGTCCCATAGATTAAGAGAACAAGGCTGGGCGCGGGGAACTGCCTGGGAAAGGGTGCGAGGTGGTAGTGTGGCCTTCAGGGAGTTCACTGTGTTGGGAATGGATGGTTGTAGGGGCAGGAGGGAAGGATGGAC
>NC_087165.1:21591011-21601011 GCF_035594125.1 Scylla paramamosain
GACCAAGGTGGGTGGAAAGGGAGAGTCATAGCTATGATGGTAGTAGTAGTGGTAGTAGTAGTGGTGGTGGTGGTAACAGTAGTAGTAGTAGTAGTAGTAGTAGTAGTAGTAGTAGTAGTAGTAGTAGTAGTAGTAGTAGTGGTGGTGGTGGTGGTGGTGGTAATGGTCACCACACACAAGAAAAACAAAAAATCACACACAGTTTTAACTTTCTTGATAGACAGCACTTGACCTGATGAAGGAAACGAGGCAAGGAGGGAGGAGAGAGGGAAGGCGTGAGGGAGGAAGAAGGGACAGAGAGGGGTGATATGGTAGCATGGCTGGGAGGGTTGGCAGGGCAGGGGAGCTGCGCGGGTTTGGGAAGGAGGGGGAAAGAAATCTATTTAACGTCACGGCTGATATGACTTAGATAACTTAAGCGTATGCCAAGGCCGCGTGCAGGTGTCCGAGGCTGGGCAGACCCTCCCTCTCTCCCTCCATTTCCTTCCCTTTCCTCCTTTTTTTTTTCATTCTTTCCCCTTCATTTCCTTTTTTTCTTCTTCTCTACACGTCATCGTCTCCCTATCCTACATTACATTCCTTCACCTTTCACTTCTTTTTCAATATCGCCTTCACTTCTTTCAATTTTATCCACTATCCTCTCCTTTTCCTCATTCATTCTTCCTTCCTTTCTTACAAGCCTTCCCTCCCATCCTTTGTTTCTCTTTGCCTTCATCTCCTTCTCTCTATTTTATCCACTGTTCCTTCACCTCTTCCTTCCTTTCTTTCATATCTCCCCTCCCATCTCCTGTTTCTCTTTCACCACTTCTTCACTACCTTCTCTTGCTCAACTTTCCCCTTATCTCTTTCCATGTCTCCATTCACTCATCTTTATTCCCTCCATCTCTCTTTCCTTCCTTTCTTGCACACCTTATCACTCCAACCTCCCTGGCATTTGTTACATCTATTTCCTCATGTCGTCCTCTTTTCAGTCTTTCCATCTGCATCTCCTTCTTCTTTCTCTTCATTCTCCACATTTCCTCCCTCACCTCTTCAACCTTCACTATACCTTACATTCTTCTAACCCTTTTCTTTCCTCAATTTATTATTTTTTCCCTCCTTCCTCTATGTCTCCACGGAGTCTTATTGTCCCCCGTCGTCCCTTCGCCTCTCCCAGGGTCATTCTTCCTGCCTTTCCTTACATTTCCTTACGTCTTCCTTATCCTGCATATCATTTCTCTCCTTTATTCCTTCATCTGTGTCTTTTTAACCTTTCCCTCATCTTCCTGTAAGTACGAGGTCTTTCTTGCCTTGCACTGCCTTCAACTCACCCTCCCCTCCTCCTCTCCCTCCCCGTGCTAGGTGATGATACGTCAACACGCCCACCCCCCACGACCCCGCCCCTGCAAAACAAAGGCCATTACCACCACCACCACCACCACCACCATTCTGCATCTGTCCTTGTTCCCTTTCTCTTTTTCTGTTATTTTCGTCTCTTTACTACGTGCGTCAAACTTGCGTCAAACTTCCATTCTGTTTATTTTTTTTTTTGTGAGTGTGTGTGTGTGTGTGTGTGTGTGTGTGTGTGTGTGTGTGTGTGTGTGTGTGTGTGTCTTTTTCTTCCGTTGTTGTTGTTGTTGTTGTTGTTGTTGTTGTTGTTGTTGTTGTTGTGGTTGAGATGAGAAAGCGAGAGGGAAGAGAAGGGAAGGGAAGGGAAAACAGAGAGAGAGAGAGAGAGAGAGAGAGAGAGAGAGAGAGAGAGAGAGAGAGAGAGAGAGAGAGAGAGAGAGAGAGAGAGACAGGGGTGCTCATAAGAGGAATAAAAGAAGGAAGTGTGGAGACGTTCTGAGTGGAGGAAGAAAGAGGTGAGCGGAGACATTGCATAAGTGGAGGCAAGGAAGCAGGTGTGGTGGAGAGAGCGAAGCATGTCATCACAGGTGAAGCAAAAGAATAAGTGGACGTAATTAACATAGGTGGAAGGAAAGGCGCGAGGAGGAATGCAGAGAACAAAAGAAGCACTGTTAAGAATCATTACTGTATCACTGTTACCAAGGAAAGAGAGAGAGAGAGAGAGAGAGAGAGAGAGAGAGAGAGAGAGAGAGAGAGAGAGAGAGAGAGAGAAAGTAAGGGATATCAAGATCCAGGAAAGAATTCTAAATATTTCGATGAACAGTGTAAAAAAAAAAAGAATCGCATAAAAGCCAAAAAAAAAAAGAAAGGAGGGCAAGACTGAGAAAAATAACGAAGATGAAAATCGTGTGTGTGTGTGTGTGTGTGTGTGTGTGTGTGTGTGTGTGTGTGTGTGTGTGTGAACATCAGTAAGTAAATAAAAACTGGGATACGAGACACTATATTTGATGAAAGACGAGCATTGAGTGAAGTGATTGGGTGAAGAAGTGATGCTGTATAGTTAAATAAGAGAAACAATAACTGCATAAAGAACATTCACATTAACATTCATACTAACGCTTGTGCCAAACAAATATAAGAAAGGGAGCAAAAAAAAGTTTCCATGGATACAAATGAAATAAAGCCAGTGAAATACGGCAAAAGTCCACCGTAGACTAAATGAAACCTGGCAAACATTCTCCCTAGACTTAATAACACGTAATGGCTATCCTCCGTAGGCTTACTAATGCGAGTTATTCTCAGTACATTAATGAAGTGTGACAATCCTCCTCAGTATACCTAATAAATTATGGCTGATATTATCCGTAGACTTAATGAAATGTGGCTCTCTTTTCCCGCAGACTTATGCCGTGAGAGAAATCGAGGGAACTTGAAAATAACACATTCCTAGATATGACACAACCAAAGTTCACATCAAAATCAAATCAATTGTGTCTCGACTCGAGCTTCACCTTTCTGCGAACTTTATTGAATTCCATTGCTGTCTGCTTATCGTATTTAACAGTTTTCTTAGATATCATCCAGAAAGAGAGGCAGACAGACAGAGAGACTTGGAAAAAGGCAAAAGAAATAAATAGATGGATAAACAACACTTTCGTTTGAGCGATGAACTTGCACTAGTAAACTACAACATTATATTACAGAGAGAAACGAAAAAGAAAAAAGAGGAGGGATATGTTAAGACAAAAAAGTAAAAAAGAATAGGGGTCATACTATCATTAGCGACGCAAATAATGATAAAAGCGACGATAAACCATAGGCGAGATAATAAAAGCTGCTATTAACTGTAAATCAAACGCCTCAAAAACCCCGAAGACAAACACAAATAAGCAGACGACGACCTATAACACAGAAACAAGCTACGCAACTTCAGAGAGAACACGAGGAAGAAAAAATAAATAAATAAATAAATAAACTCAAAAGTCGCCCCACAAAAAAAAATAAATAAATAAAAGCGAAATCAATACATAATAACGAGACAAGAAATAAGTTACGTGACTTCTGAGAGTTCTAGAGTATAAGGAAAACAAGAAAGGAAAGTATAGATTCCATAAAACCACATGAATAATGAATCTTGAGAACCCAGTGACAAAGAAATAAACAGGCAAGGAGCAATAACAGAAATAAGCGGGTTTCCAAGAGACATAAATACGAAGAGAAGGAGGAAGAGAGGAGATTCCGTAAAGCCACGTCAACTCTAAGTAAAGATCAAATAAAACAGAAACAAATATTAATAAAAAGGCAATATATCTGTCGCAAGTTTCCGAGAGATATAAATATAAGCTTGAGGAAAACAAGACAAAAGCTGATTCTGTAAAACGGTGCAATAAAAAAAAAAAAAAACAATAATAGTATTAATAAAAAAAAATAATGAAAATCCTAAAAATATATATATATATAGAAAACAAATACAAACAGAAAGACAGGGCCTAACAACACGCACATTTTCTTGAGTAATAAATTTAAGTATGAGGAAAACTGTGAGAAAAAGTATAGATCCAATTAAAAAAAACTGTGTGATTATGAAGCAAAACTTTTGAAAGCACTTAAGAACCAAAAAAAAAAGAATATCTAAAAAAAAAAATAGACAAAAGACAAACAACAAGCAATTTAAAAAGAGATAAAAATACGAAGAGAACAAGAAGAGAAAAGTATAGATTCACCAAAAATCACATAACTTATTAAAAAAAATGCATAAAAACTTCTTAAAATAAAATTTAAAAAAATAATATTAAGACAACAACCAACAGCAAGCGTTTCCTATGAAATAAAAATACGAAAGAAAACAATGAGAGAAAAGTATAGACTCAACAAAACCACATGACCCCCCAAAAAAAAAAAAAACTGCAAAAAAAACTGCAAAAAAACCCGGAAATAACAAAAAATTAAAGAGCAAAGGCCAATAGCAAGCGATTTTCTGAGAGATATAAGCGTGAAGATAACGAAGAAGAGAATGGATTCCCTCAAGCTATCAAAATAAATAGACAAGGTGCGGGAAGAGGCGTCAGGGAAGTGAGTGCTTGGCGGGAGAGGACTGGAGGAGACGGGAGGAGGCGGGAGGGAGCGGAGACAGCGTACCACCACCACCACCACCACCACTACTGTCGCCGCCACTACCACCACCGCTTCCTGACACACTGCCCTCCAATAGACAGCTTAATAATGCATGCGGTACGCTGCGTCGTGCATTATTGCGTCCATTGATCCATACGGAGAAAGAAAATAAGAGGGTGTTATGAAACGTATTAAGAAAAAAAGAGAAGGAGGAAGCCAAGGAATAAAAATACGATGGAAGAATAAGGAAAGAGGGAAATAAATTGACATGACTGAAAAGAAAGTTGAATAAATGGATGATATGAATAAAAAAATAAAATAAAATGAAATAATAAAAGGCTTTGTGTGATTTTCGAACTAGTGCCGAGAGAGAGAGAGAGAGAGAGAGAGAGAGAGAGAGAGAGAGAGAGAGAGAGAGAGAGAGAGAGAGAGAGAGAGAGAGAGAGAATTACAAATAAGAGCACTCACTTTCCCCCTAACACCTTACATTATCATGAAAACTAAAACGTGTTCTCTCTCTCTCTCTCTCTCTCTCTCTCTCTCTCTCTCTCTCTCTCTCTCTCTCTCTCTCTCTCAATAAATCAGTCAAATTTGAATACTAAACTAAACGTCCTCCAGACATGAATAATTTGTGTGGTATGAAAGATAAACAAGAAGAAGAAGAAGAAGAAGAAGAAGAAGAAGAAGAAGAAGAAGAAGAAGAAGAAGAAGAAGAAGAAGAAGAAGAAGAAGAAGAAATTAAGAGACAAAATAACAATAAAAGGAATAAGGAAACAATTAAGGACAAAAACTTAACAAACCAGGAAATTTTCTTGGGGGAGAGAGAGAGAGAGAGAGAGAGAGAGAGAGAGAGAGAGAGAGAGAGAGAGAGAGAGAGAGAGAGAGAGAGACGTTACAACATAAACGGATAAGATAAACACCTAAGTTATTTTGGACACACGGATATGAGGAGGAGGAGGAGGAGGAGGAGGAGGAGGAGGAAGAGGAGGAGGAGGAGGAGGAGGAGGAGGAGGGGGATGGTTGATACAAAACTGAGCCCTTCCCGGAAGTTCTAGGAGGTGAGGTGAGAGGGAAGGAGGAGGAGGAGGAGGAGGAGGAGGAGGAGGAGGAGGAGGAGGAGGAGGAGGAGGAGGAGGAGGAGGAGGAGGAGGAGAGGGAGGCAAAATGTCGTACTGTGTATTATTCATCAATACAAGACCAGGGGGGAGGAAAGGATGAAGGGAGGGGAGGGGGAAAGGCAGGGAAGGGAAGAGAAGGGAAAAGAGAGTGTGAGGGCAAGCTTGAGGTATCGAGGCAGCAGAGTTTTGGGTAAAGCTGGGAGCAACGACGGGCTGGGCTGGGGTGCATATCTGTCCATCTGGTTTGCTAGGTTTGGTTTGGTGCCTGGTGACGCATTTGAGAGGAAAGGACGCGAGAGAGAGAAGAAAAAGGGAGAGAAAAGAAAAGAAAAAAACAGGGAGAAATAAAAGTGAGGGATAAGATTTTTTTTTCGTGGCATTACCGCTGCTGCTAACACTACTACTACTACTACTACTACTACTACTACTACAACAACTATCATCACATCAATAAGGCCTCTGATATATTTTCTACCTTGTGTATATAACTCCTGTGTGTGTGTGTGTGTGTGTGTGTGTGTGTGTGTGTGTGTGTGTGTGTGTGTGTGTGTGTGTGTGTGTGTGTGTGTGTGTGTGTGTGTGTGTCCATGCCTTGCTGCCTGACCGAAAAGTGACACCTGGCCAGACGCGAGAAAGGTGAACTGTGGGAACGCGCGGCGACAGACACACCTGCTAGACACAAGCACACGCACGCAGAGACGGAGTTAAGGACTGTAGCAATGACCACCTTTTTTGACTAGGTACTTAATGAGAATATTACATTTCTTATTTCACTTAAGTAACCCTAAACATCTTCAACTAACAAAATGCAACAAAAAACTGCGCTAAAGACACAAAATCATTTCAAATACTAGATCACTTTAGTCTTCAGTGTCTTTCAAAACCCACAACTTCCTTATTCATCTTCTTTTCTTCTTATGAACTGTTCGGTTTTTTTTTTGTGTTTTTTTTTTTATCTCCTAAGCATCCATTCCTTGTTTCTATTGTCTCTTACACTGCTTCATTTCCTCTATTACTTACACAGGAATATTTTCATTAAGCTTCAGAAACCATAGGCAACGAGGAGAGGGAAAGGAAGGGCAAGAGCTGGTGGGCAGATGGTTGGCAATACGCCTCCTCGGTACCTCACCTTTACCTTCACCCTTGACATACATGGGAGGGAGTCTGGAGAATCACGTGAGGTGCCGATGACGGGACTCAGATGATTCTACACAGTTACTGCTGCGCCTGTGACGGAGGGTGTGATGAAGGTGGTGGTTGGGGGGCGGGAAAGGATTAGGGATGGATGTACTATTGGGAGAATTCTAATTTGGTATAAGAATTGCATGAAAAAAAAAAAGAAGAAAAAAAAAGAAGAAAAAAAAACTAGTGAAGTATTCTGACAGCGTAGAAAAGTGTTATTCTTCAGGTAAAAAACAAAAGCGACACAGCTCCGCGTCTTTATCACTCAGGCTAGAGTGTTCTCATTAGCATGGGGGAGGAAGAAGGGATGCTCAGGAAGAAAGAGGAGGAAAAAGTGGATATACAAGACTGATTTGTTCAATATGCGCAAGGATGTATAGAGTTAAAAGTTGAAGGTTGTGTTGTATTGGCGGTGCTGGTGATAACAGTGATAAAGGTGATATTGAAGGTAATGATGATGATACTGATATTAGTGGTAGTGGTGGGAGTGGTGATAGTGAAAGAATATATATCAAAAAGATGATAGTCAGTGCGTAGCAAAGGTGGAGGAGGAAGAGGAGGAGGACGAGATATCTCATATCTGATCTACTAATTGACTGACTGACTGGTTGACTTTACTGTGCCATCATAACGTGGCCATAAGGCGCAACACGTCAACTGTTAAACTGCAACAGGCAAAAGATAACATAAAATGAGATAAAAATAATAAAATCACCATGCAATTAGATTAGTCCATATTTAAATATGTTAGAAGAGGAAGAGGAATACAAAGGAAATGATATAATAACTCTAGGAAAAAGTTAAGTTAGGTGAAATTAGATCATTCCCTCTCACAAGACTATTCGTTCAAACGGAAGAGAAACAAAGAAGTCCTGCTCCATTCTGTGTTTTCTCACCAACACAATCCACACAGTTGACTAACCAACGCAAGTTAGGCAAGGTTAAGTTACATTTGGTTAGGTTACGATGGTTTAAGTTAGGTATGTTAGATGAGGTTAAGTTAGGTTTGGTTCGATTTGGCTAGATTAGCTTAGGTCTGGTAATGTTAGTTTAGGTAAGGTTAGGTTAGGTAAGATTAAATTCGGTCAGGTACGGTAAAGTTAGATTAGGTTAGGTTAGGTTAGGTTAGGTTAGGTTACGTTATATTTGGCGGCGTAAGATCAGGTTAGGTTAGGTTAGGTTAGGTTAGGTTACGTTATATTTGGCGGCGTAAGATCAGGTTAGGTTAGGTTAGGTTAGGTTAGGTTAGGTTAGGTTAGGTTACGTTATATTTGGCGGCGTAAGATCAGGTTAGGTTAGGTTAGGTTAGGTTAGGTTAGGTTAGGTTAGGTTAGGTTAGGTTAGGTTAGGTTAGGTTAGGTTAGGTTAGGTTACGTTATATTTGGCGGCGTAAGATCAGGTTAAATTTGAGAAAAATGAGTCAGGTTAGGTTAGGTTAGGTTAGGTTAGGTTAGGTTACGTTAGGTTAGGTTAGGTTAGGTTAGGTTAGGTTAGGTTAGGTTACGTTATACTTGGCGGCGTAAGATCAGGTTAAATTTGAGAAAAATGAGTCAGGTTAGGTTAGGTTAGGTTAGGTTAGGTTAGGTTACGTTAGGTTAGGTTAGGTTAGGTTAGGTTAGGTTACGTTATATTTGGCGGCGTAAGATCAGGTTAAATTTGAGAAAAATGAGTCAGGTATACAGAAATGCATGTTGGTTTCTGTGATTTCCTCCGCGCACAAACTCAGGTGTTTTGGGACCGCGCTAATGAAACAATGCAGGCGCCCACACCTTTAAATAATTCCTCTTTCCTGTTTTCCCTTATTTTTACTTCTTTCTTTTTATTCGTCCAAGTTTTTGTTCCTTTTTGCTTGTGTGTGTGTGTGTGTGTGTGTGTGTGTGTGTGTGTGTGTGTGTGTGTGTGTGTGTGTGTGTGTGTGTGTGTGTGTGTGTGTGTGTGTGTTATCATGATCGGCCCTCTCATGGTGCTATCTACCTGACTTACGTAACACATAATATGCTCTCTCTCTCTCTCTCTCTCTCTCTCTCTCTCTCTCTCTCTCTCTCTGTGTGTGTGTGTGTGTGTGTGTGTGTGTGTGTGTGTGTGTGTGTGTGTGTGTGTGTGTGTGTGTGTGTGTGTGTGTGTGTGTGCGAATTCAATGGATAAAATACATGAATATACACGTAAACAATAATTATCAACAACGAGATAACGATAATGAGTAAATTAATATAAGAATGAAAGGAATATCCCGTGGGCACCATCAAAACGTCAGAAGAAGAAGAAGAAGAAGAAAATGAAGATGATGATGATGATGATGATCTTTGAGGAAGGAGGTGGAGGAGAACGAGAACAACAACAACAACAACAACAACAACAACAATGACAAACAAACAAACAAACAAACGAACGAACGAACGAACGAACAACCATACAAAAACATACAAAAGACAACACAAAGCAATACGTAATAAGATACACAATGATATACGTACATAAAATACATACATACATACATACATACATACATATCAGTAAAATGTTTAGTTACGTAATCTCTCTCTCTCTCTCTCTCTCTCTCTCTCTCTCTCTCTCTCTCTCTCTCTCTCTCTCTCTCTCTCTCTCTCTCTTTAACACACACACACGTCTATCAGTGCTTCGTTGTGAGTTACTCATGTGTATTTTTACGTATTATTCATCCTCTGCTTGCGTCATTTCCTTGAGGTGTGTGTGAGGGGTAGAGAAACAACTACTGTAGCGGTAGGTCATGTCTTCAGCCGCGCGGGCGTGGGGGGGACATGGGCAGCAAGGACAGGAGAAGGAGGAGGAGGAGGGATATAGACTAGGGGATAAGAAAGGAAGGGAAGTAAAAGGAAGGGAAGGGAAGGGAAGGGAGAGGATGAATGATATGAACGTACTAGTTGTAAACATACACACACACACACACACACACACACACACACACACACACACACACACACATGGCTGTTCTTCACGCGTCTCCAGTAATAAAGAAATCACGTCTGTCGATCAAAGTAAACGAGTCAGTTAACTAATTATTTATTTTGTCAATTATTTGGTATTCATTTACTTAACTGTTTATATGATTATTCCTCTATTTACCTATCTAATCAGTCAGTCAGTCAGTCAGTCAGTCAGTCAGTCAGCCAACCAGTCAGTCAGTCAGTCAGTCAGTCAGTCAGTCAGTCAGTCAGTCAGTCAGTCAGTCAGCCAGTCAGTCAGTTATTCAGTCAATCAACCAGTCAGTCAGTCAGTCC
>NC_087165.1:21606011-21613511 GCF_035594125.1 Scylla paramamosain
AAGCAAGTCTATCTTATCAGACCATTGATAGAAACAGAGGCACCGAGTCGTGTTACTGGTGGAGGAAAGAAAAAGAAGTATTTGTACCAGCAAAGGCAAAAAAGGAAGAAAAAAAGGTTATATCTAATCATATCAATAGTGTAATGTTGAGAGAGAGAGAGAGAGAGAGAGAGAGAGAGAGAGAGAGAGAGAGAGAGAGAGAGAGAGAGAGAGAGGGGGGGGAGGAGTTAAGTAATCCTTCCACCAGACAGCAACACAATATGAAGAGAAAGAAAGGAAATAACATCACTATTAACCTTTAGAAAATAAAAAAAAAATACAGGAATACGAGCAAATACATAAATATGATAGACAACGAAGAAATAAAATACCCTTGACTTTGAACGCTTTTATAGATACAACACTATTTTACAGCGAAACGAAGAGAAAAAAAAGGAAAAGTTTATAACACTCCCAGGCGTCACACACACACACACACACACACACACACACACACACACACACACACAGTTGGCGTCACTATTCTACACGTCACTTGTTTAAGATCCGTATCAGAGAGAGAGAGAGAGAGAGAGAGAGAGAGAGAGAGAGAGAGAGAGAGAGAGAGAGAGAGAGAGAGAGAGAGATTCTGAAGTACAGCCCGAGTTTTCATTTGTTTCCCTTTCATCTTTTCAAGGTTTCAGTGGCAGCCATGAAAGGTCAGAGGTCATGCTGGGGGAGAAAAAGGAGGTCAGTATTATGATGATGGTGATGACGGTGATGATAGGGAGCATAGGAGGAGGAGGAGGAGGAGGAGGAGGAGGAGGAGGAGGAGGAGGAGGAGGAGGAGGAGGAGGAGGAAAGTAAATGTAAAAATAAGATGATGCTGAGAATGCAATGGAGTTCTATGTATCTGTTATCACGCAATAAGAGAGAGAGAGAGAGAGAGAGAGAGAGAGAGAGAGAGAGAGAGAGAGAGAGAGAGAGAGAGAGAGAGAGAGAGAGAGAGAGAGAGAGAGAGAGAGGTGGAAAGGGGGAGGCAGGCAGCGGCGGTAGTATCAGTGCCTACAGATAAGGCTTGCGATGACGACTGAAGGAAGGGTGATAAGAGTTGCTGATACCACTAATGACTGCTGCTGCTGACGATGATGCCGATGAGAATGATTATAATGAAGTTGATGTTGTAATAAAAGTCGAGATGGAGGATAGAAAGATCATCGTAAGCATAACGCACACACACACACACACATTCACATACACACAGGCAGAATGCACACGAGCGGTCACGCGTACACAGGTTAGAAATGGAAGAAGTCAAGTCCGGCAAGTTTTTCGATGAAGTGGACTCCGGTGAGCGAAGCTTTGTGGGGCGTCGCTGTGCATCGTCCGCGCCGCAGAGAGTGTTCGGACCCCGCCGGGTGGTGTGTGAGAGGAAGGGGATGGAGCAGGAGTAGTAGGAGGGATGATTGGTGAGGGAGAGAGGTGAGGAAAGAAGGGATAGTGAGGGGGAGAGGCTGTTCAGCATTCAAGTCACGGCGGCAGCGGCGGCGGCGGGGATGACACCGCATGGCTCACAACCTTTATTTAGAAACAGGTGAAGTGTTTACCTCCGGGGAGGGCACCACCCCGGGCCCTAATCGTTATCAGATACCATATCAACAACTTGTGGATCAGAGGAACTATCGGGCCAGTGGTTCAGCTGCCCTGCACGTCCGGAAAAGACTGTGTACCAAGCCCACCCGGACCTCTGCCCAGGGACAGGACTGACGGCACTGCCAACAAATACAGGCCAGCGAGAGAAACGTGGAAAAATATGGTAACCCGGCAAATGTCACCTCGGCAGAAATCTTATGACACTTCAGCACGAGCGGCGAGGCGGACGCGCGGGGCGTATCGTGCACCAGGCAGCCCAGCACTGAGTCACAGTGCGCGCACCAGACACTCTCTTGCATTTATTTACTACAGGCTTTATTCACTCCTCCAGAAGACCAGCCACAGTTTTCTTTAGTGGTGCCTGCTGTGGTGGGTATACCAGCGCCACGCCTCACTACGCCGCCTCCCCGCCGCTCTCATGCCGCCACAGGATGTGGAAACGTAAAATGGAGATTCCCGAGACGATAACAGGTTCATGGATCTAAAAATAGCAGTCTTTCTCTTTCTCTCTCTCGCTGCTGCGCAAATGCTGAAAACAAGACTCATAATTTTCGTGATGTAACTGTACACACTTTGGTTAAATAATGGAAAGAATAACTGTGTTTGTAGTCTACTCAACTTGTTGAATGTGTTTGTGTGTGTGTGTGTGTGTGTGTTGTGTTGTGTTGTGTTGTGTTGTGTTGTATTATGTGGGTGGGGGTGGCTGGGTGGATGTGTGTGTGTGTGTGTGTGTGTATATACATACATATATATATATATATATATATATATATATATATATATATATATATATATATATATATATATATATATATATATATATATATATATATAGAGTTCCGTCTCCCCGCCAGGCAGGAGGCGCTGCTGCAGTAGATACGAATCAATTTTGATTCAAAGTCAGCCTGACCTGGAAGCTCGCAGGGCTCAGCATCCCCGCCCTCTTCCATCACCCCGCTGAGAATTGTGGTGAGGGGTCTCCACCCCCTCCCAAACCCAGCACGCCTTTCGTAACCGCATCACCACAAGTCTCACAACTCACAATTCACCACACCACATTAAGAGCCTCTTACTTCCATCGTCCCCATTCCTGCCCCCACACAGCCTCCTGACACAGTGGTGTGAATGGGAGAAGGGACGTGTGCACCACACGTCCCTTTTCCCATTCACACCACTGCTTCCTCCACACACACACACACACACACACAAAGTGCACCTCTATAACACACCCTCCATCACCCATCACTCGTCTCCATTCTCACCATTTCTGACCAACATTACCATTAACCTCCACCACTGCTAACACTCCCACCAACCATCTTACCACTTCCCATCCCACCCCAATCCTCCCTCTTCCCAATTATTGCTATCTTTCCCTTCCATCACAACAGAACACTTGTATGCTGAGTGAAAAAAAAAAATCCAGTTAGCAAATATAAAAACTAACAGTTGAGGAAGGTCAGAGTGTGTGAAGGGCGGGCGGGAAGGGCGGGAGGGGTAAAGGAGGCCTGTAAAACAATAGACCCTGAAAAGAGAGATGCATTGTTGCTATTCAATCATTTTGAGTTCACAGAGAAGAGATTCTAAAAGTGCTTGACCGATTGTTGAGAGAGAGAGAGAGAGAGAGAGAGAGAGAGAGAGAGAGAGAGAGAGAGAGAGAGAGAGAGAGAGAGAGAGAGAGAGAGAGAGAGAGAGAGAGAGAGAGAGTATACAAACGATAAACAATGATAAAAAAAAAGAAACACTACATACTAATAGCAAAAAGAAAGACAGTCAGGCAGACAAACAGACAAAAACAGACCATCAGACCAAAGGATTGGGTGAATACAAGAATTGTGTATTCGAATACGAATACGAATACTTTATACGAATACGAATACGAATACACTGAAATACTGATAATTCGAATAACAAATACGAATACTTCATGAGAGTATTCGAGAATGCATTCATGAATACCTTTCGTTGAAAATAACTTTTTTCATGTAGGTAGCTCGGCAATAGGCCTAATATGGTACTAAAGTTATTCAACAGTAAAATGACGTCATGAACTTATAACTGATCTGATGCCAGTATTCTGTACATGTTTATCACACCTACACATATTTGTTTTCCAAAATTTTCAAGTATATATCTAAGCTGTACTGAAAGACTGAAAGAAACAACAAAATACCTATATCAAATCATAGTAGCTAAGTCTTTTCTAGTATCCTGCTGTAGATCTCACTTCTTTTATATATATATATATATATATATATATATATATATATATATATATATATATATATATATATATATATATATATATATATATATATATATATATATATATATCATACACGTCGGACAAACAGGAACGAAGATTTGTAACTTGAAAGGAACAATAACTATTATTTCTGATGATGGATTTAAAATTACTCGGCATATTATTCGAAGAATACGCATACTTTTCCCAACTATTCGAATACGAATGCGAATACTTTGACGTCAGATGACAAGTATTCGAATACGAATACGAATACACCCAAATACTGTATTCGAATGTACGAATACGGATACCGAACACGAATACCCCATCCCTGCACCAGACAAAAGAAAAGAGGTACAGAAACAGAGCGAAGAGAAAAAGAAATGAATATATAAAATAAGAAAAAAAAACATGAAATAATTTGACCACCAGAAAAAAAAAATCTAACCACTAAATATAGTGTGTGTGTGTGTGTGTGTGTGTGTGTGTGTGTGTGTGTGTGTGTGTGTGTGTGTGTGTGTGTGTGTGTGTGTGTGTGCTTTCTGCCACAACAATTGACAACGCCAGAGTGAATGATAGGTAGTTGGGGGGGATCGGAGGGGGAGAGGAAAGATGGGGTTACTCTTAGTGGTGGGAGTGGTGGAGGGATAAAGTGTGGGGGTTAGGGGGCGAGTGCCGGGATGTCTGGCGTGCAGAGAGAGAGAGAGAGAGAGAGAGAGAGAGAGAGAGAGAGAGAGAGAGAGAGAGAGAGAGAGAGAGAAAGGAGGTGGAGGTCATGTAGGGGCGGATTTCCCTAATTAGTCTCTCTCTCTCTCTCTCTCTCTCTCTCTCTCTCTCTCTCTCTCTCTCTCTCTCTCTCTCTCTCTCTGTGGTGTAGTAGTAGCTGGTAGTAGTAGTAGTAGTAACAGTAGTAGTAGTGGTAGTAGTAGTAGTAGAAGTTGTTGTTGTTGTTGTTGTTGCAGTGATGGCGGTGATGGCGGTGGTGGTGGACATGGTGGTGGTAACAGCATCAGTAGCAGTAACAGTAGCAACATCGGCAACACCAGTAGCAGTAACAACGCCTTCTGTACGAGCGTATCACAGTGTTAGGTGCGTATTTTGTGAGCCACTGAAATCAATATATCGGAGCATTTGGAAGGGAATGCTGGGAGGCGGCGCAGCAAGTCTAGGCTGAGGAAAAGGTGGCACATTCCTGCTTGACATTTTTTTGTGCAATAAACATGTGACAGGAATACTAAACGACGAGTGTGTCTCTTGCAGCATGAGAAGAATATAGGAGAACACATAAAATAATCTCGAATATTATAGTGAACGATTGAATATTTTTCTAGAATGAGTGGCTTGCCTGCCTGGAAACACTTACGCCAACACTACACAGGACGAGAGGCAAGATCGAACATTGGCTCTGTGGATGCACTTACAATCCAGCGTTACCGATCAGAACTTTTCCCCCATGCAAGACTCATGCTTAGAGAAGATTCGTGCTCTCACCATGGCTACATTCAAAGGCCACAATGATGACAAGTTCTCACGGGTATCTTTTGCTACTGATAGTGAAGAATTCTTGTTGAACTATCACTAGTCATGAAAACAGCCTTGAAAACCCAAATAACTTTCACTACAGCATGTTAGTAGTCGAGATATGCCGCCGCAGCGCTTGGGAATGCGGTCCTAGATTTACAAGTGGTCACAGCCAAACATGCAACACGTTACCACTGACTGCTTGTGAAGTTCTCGGAGATGTCAGTGTTATGAATTCTGAGACTCGTATTGTTCAACTGTTTATTGGATCCTGACGCATCTTGCCTGGTAAAAAAAAGAAAGAAAAAAAAACTAGCACATTCAGAAGCTCTCGGTGGTGTCAATGTAGTGGTTGTTCCTTGCAAGTATTGAGTGGAAGAGGAAAGAGGTTTATTTGATCATCTGGGACAGCATTCTCAACCGTTTCGTGCGACTTATCTCGTCTACTTTTTAAGAGACTTTAGTGGAAGTTACCGAGGTTTATACGTGTGTTTCGGTGACTAGTGATCGTTTAACAAGAATTCTGCATCATCACTGAGGAAAAGCATCCATGACAGCCCGACTAAACAACCTCTGTAGCAATTGAAAGTAGTGGCAAGGAATACCTAAAGTCTTTCAAAATACTGACTTTATCCCCTGTATGTTTCTGTGTGGTATTACTTTACACTGAGCCACGCGCTGTCTTTCTGCTCGTACCCACCCCGGCCTCTTAGCCTCCAAGCTACACGCCCTCCGTCGCCCCTGCTTGCACGAGAGTTGTCACAGTACTTCAATGGCCTCCTTGCCCTCCGTGGACGGCGCTCACCTTCTTCACACACTACAAAAACAAAGGCCAGCGCCCCCACACGCGTCACGCAGTAATGGTGGTGGCGTAAAGTGCTCCCAAGCAGGCGAACAAGTCATTCTCATAAAACATTCTTGTTCACTGTAATATTCAATGTTTTGTGCTTTCCTATATCCTTCCTGTGATACAAGACACGTAGAGTGAGGAAGAAACTGGTTCTCAGTGAGGTGGATATTACCCACGAGAGGAGATTTAAGCTTTTAAATTTACATCCAGGAGAAGATTAAGATTAAGACAGGATCTGATAGAGGTATTTAAGTTGGTTAACGAAAATAACACGTAAGATCTAAACAAAGTCCTTAGTGTTATTAATCAAGGTAAGACTAAACGTAAGGTGCTCAAGCTTTTTTTAGACAGATTTAACAAAGAAACAGGATAAAACTAGTTCTCAAATACAGTGATCGATGAATAGAAAAGACACAATAATCAAGTTGTACCAATACGAAGCTGTAAAAGAAGATTAGATAAATAAATAGAATAGGGGTGACAACATATATTTTCTACAGGAGCCGCCACGTGTAGGCCTGGTGAGTTCTTGCAGCTTCCCTTATCTCCTTGTACTCTTACGTCCTTAGCTACCCTGCCACATGTTCACTGCGCAAGAAAGTAAAGCGGGAATGCGCCATACTTCCTTCAGCATAGTGCACTGCCTCCCACAACTGAATGTTCCGATATAATGGTTCTCACACAAGCCAATACCGCAGCCGGAAGCGAAAGGCACAACCGGCCCAGGCGAGGAAGAGGTGCACTGGTTTGCTGGCCAAGTGTGGACAGGGCCATAGGCGGCAACTTGCCCCATAAGAGGCTGGTGACCTGTTTGTTGCTGGCGGGTCACTGCAGAGGAGGTGGTGGTGGTGGTAATAGTGGTGGTAGTAGTAGTAGTAGTAGTAGTAGTAGTAGTAGTAGTAGTAGTAGTAGTAGTAGTAGTAGTAGTAGTAGTAGTAGTAGTGGTAGTAGTAGTAGTAGTAGTGGTAGTAATAGTGGTAGCAAAAAAAAAAGTTGCAGTAAAAAGGATGAAGAGATGTTTACGAATTTTGCAACAACAACAACAACAACAACAACAACTACTACTACTACTACTACTACTACTACTACTACTACTACTACTACTACTACTACTACTACTACAACAACAACAACAACAACAACAACAACAACAACAACAACAACAACAACTACTACTACTACTACTACTACTACTACTACTACTACTACTACTACCACCACCGAGCGAGCAGTAACAACTACGAAAGCG
>NC_087165.1:21616011-21621011 GCF_035594125.1 Scylla paramamosain
GTTTTTACTCTCTCTCTCTCTCTCTCTCTCTCTCTCTCTCTCTCTCTCTCTCTCTCTCTCTCTCTCTCTCTCTCTCTCTCCCGCCCACACACACACACACACACAAAACATCATTTTATTTTTACTATTCACTTTTGTTATCAGGGAGAGAGAGATAGAGAGAGAGAGAGAGAGCATCAGGTGTATTTATTTCAATCATACGAACCTCGCATCCTTCCTCTCCCTCCTCCTCCTCCTCCTCCTCCTACCCTGCCTGGCTTTATCATCCTTCTTTCCCTTCCTTCCCTTGCTCATCTTCCTCCCGGCATCCCGTGTCCTGTCTGTTTGCTTCTTCCTCCTTCGTTTCACCTGCTTTCCTCCTCTCCTTCTATTGCAGAGAGAGAGAGAGAGAGAGAGAGAGAGAGAGAGAGAGAGAGAGAGAGAGAGAGAGAGAGAGAGAGAGAGAGAGAGAGAGAGAGAGAGAGAGAGAGAGAGAGAGAGATACTTGAGTTTGGACTAGAAGGAAAGAAGTTAGATGTGACGTTTCATACTTGTTAGATTCTCCTCTCTCTCTCTCTCTCTCTCTCTCTCTCTCTCTCTCTCTCTCTCTCTCTCTCTCTCTCTCTCTCTCTCTCTCTCTACGTAGCCATCCCCTTTATTCTCTTCTCCACTTCACTTCCTCCCTTTACCTATCCTTTCCTCTCGTCTCCCCATCTGCAATTCCTCCCCTTACTGAAATTTCTCCCCAAACACCTGCCTTTTACTCCCCCTCTCCCCTTCGCATCACTCTCCTCTTGTTACTCCATGCCTCCTCCTCCTCCTCTTCCTCCCCCTCCTCCTCCGTCCCTCCGTCCCTCTTCAGCACGACACCAACTGACAAACAAAGACAAATGGTTTCCCCGCAGTTCTGTTGGGTCAATCTGAAGCGACTGACTCACCGGAGGGCTCGCTGACTCACAGATTGCCTGACTGATTTATTCACTCCCTCGCTTGTTCATGCATTCCTCGACTGTAACGTCTGATTTACTGACTTACTGACTTACTGCTTGACTGACTTTTTTTCTTATTTACGTAGTCAACAAATGAGTGGCTAGCTGACTTCCTCATTGTTGGTCTTACTGATCAATTGACTGACGCTGACTGAGTGAATGACAATAGACGTGTTTTTTTTTTTTTAGTTTTTTTTTTTTTCTTCAATGAGCAAATTCCTTTCTCAAACTATCGCTAGAATCATGAACACGTCCTTGAAATCACCGTATTCTTAACCAGCTGGAATTCTCAGAACAAGGACTACGAATTTTCAAAGGCCACAGAGATGATCAGAAGCAAAATTCTCACGAGTGTCATTCCCCACTGACGCTACCTACATGCAGAATCCCTACTAAACCACCAACAAAATAAAAAAAAAGACTTGAAAACCATGCTGAATATAAAATAAGGCAGCCATACATTTCAGATAAGGATCTCGGAAAAGTCTTGGAGAGGGGCTGACCAATGACTACAATAATCAAGTAGCCATCAAACCTAACTATTGATTAACTGACTGACCTCTTGCCTGACTGCCTACCTGACTGACCCTCGCGAACAAAGACCACCTCCTCACCTCCTTCAGTCTTCCCTCGCCTTTTCCCACCCTGCCCCTGCTGCCTTCCCCCACCCCATGGTCACAGGCAAAGGAAAAGGTAAAGTTTGGTTGAGCTTTAAAACACGACAAGGTTAACACTTCCTTGGCTTCCTCCTGAGGGAGAGAGAGAGAGAGAGAGAGAGAGAGAGAGAGAGAGAGAGAGAGAGAGAGAGAGAGAGAGAGAGAGAGAGAGAGAGAGAGAGAGAGAGAGAGAGAGAGAGAGAGAGAGAGAGAGAGAGAGAGAGAGAGAGAGACCTTCCTTTGTTGCTGTTTTATTTCAGAATGTCATTGTATTCATTCATTCATTCCTTCATTCATTAGGCTATAGATAAATAATCGCCTTGTTTGTTTGTTTGTTTGTTTGTTGTATATACCTTTTTTTTCATTCATTCTGACATTTCGTATTCACTCAAGGTAACTTTTGTTGATGTTCCTGTGTGTGTGTGTGTGTGTGTGTGTGTGTGTGTGTGTGTGTGTGTGTGTGTGTGTGTGTGTGTGTGTGTGTGTGTGTGTGTGTTATTTCTGACGTGCCCAGGTAGGCGTTTGATTGATTGACTTCGTCGAAAGAGAGAATAGAATCGATGTCTATTGTTGTTGCCAGCACACACACACACACACACACACACACACACACACACACACACACACACACACACACACACACACACACACAGCTGTTTACTGCCGCTGTTGATGGTGATGGTAACAGAGGCACAAAAAACAGATCAACACGCACGCACACACACACACACACACACACACACACACACACACACACACACACACACACACACACACACACACACACATCAGATTCACCACTCATCACTAAGCAGAATCCTACTACGCTACACGTACCCGCCTAGCCTCACTATTCTCACTATGTAGTTCAAAAAGCAGGTTCCGAGTCTTTGTTGCCTTCTCCTGTGTGTCAGGCTCAGATGCAGCACTCCCCAGTCCCTCGTTACTGGTGCCACTCCCGCGCCTCCCCTGGGCCCTGAGACGCGAGTCAGATGCGAGGGCGCGTAGCTGTGCATTGTGAGGCTGAACCGGGTTGGCTGCTTTGTGGTGACCCTAATCATATGCAGCAGTAGCACGAGGAGGAGAAGAGGGGACAGCACCACACACACACACACACACACACACACACACACACACACACACACACACACACACACAAGCATGGCGGACGGAGGGATGTTCATCACCAACAAACCTGTTCCCTAAATGGAGGCCGGTGTATGACGAGAGCCACGCAGCCGCTTACCGTCCAACACGCCGCTTCAAGGAGAACAAGCGCGATGAAAAAACAAAAATGAACAAACAAAAAACACTAATATGTCATCACTACATGCATGTAACAAGCGTTTCTTACTGTAACCAGTGGAAGCATAACGAGTCAGAAGGCACTGTACTAGCAACACGGCAGCTCTCCACACAGCCGGCAAGAAACTCCGGGCTGGATGTGAGGATTTTAGTCGATTTAGTTGACTTCCTTTAACTCTACCGCCACCCTTCATGCGGTAGCTTCTACATGCCGGTAAGTTAATCCAGCAGGTGGGAGCAGAAGCAGGTGGAAGGTTGAGTAGGAAAGAGACATGCCCTGGGTCCACCATTTTGTAGCTTGAGTGTACCTTCTACCTACTTAATGCCTACATACCTATCCTGAACGCTCGACACGGTGCAGGGACAGCTCGCCTCCACCACCACGCAAGCCCTCCTCCCCGGCGACATCGTACACCGCTGCTTGCCAAGATAAGGACTGTGCTATTATAGTGACTGCCCCAAATCAAGATGCAAATGAGAAATCGGCGACATAGATCGTTGACCTTCCACGTCAGGTCAGAGGTCGAACAGGTGTAGGTTCGAATTAAATGAAAATTGGCACGTGGACTGGGTTTTGGTCCCAGACAGTACATATTTAACCTCGACTGAAATTTTCCTTTTAGGTTATTTGAGGAGGCAAATTCCCTTAACAGTGGGGTACACTTGTATGAATTTGGATTTCAGAGCTGTAAATTTCTGAAGAAAGAGAAGAAAGAGGTGAAGCGAAAAGAACATTAAGGAAGAGAAACATCAGGGAAACACCGTAAGAAACTCATCATACCAGAAAATTTTGGAAGAAAAGAGAAGAGAAGAGAAGAGAACATTCAGAGAAACATCAGGGAAACACCGTACAAAACTCGACATTATACCAGAAAATTTTGGAAGAGAAGAGAAGAGGTGAAGTGAAAAGAACGTTAAGGAAGAGAAACTTGAACGAAGCGCTGATGCATAAAATTATCTTCCCGATGCCACCTGAACCTGAACCTAAACTTGCAATGCGAATGAGAGGTCAGTGATGTACATCGTTGACCTTCTACGTCAGGTCAAAGGTCATGAGTTAGAGCCCTATCATAATTTTCAAGCTAACTCATCAGTGACCAATATTTTCGTTACGATGGAAGTTTTATCGTAAAACAGGAAGACAATAGAAAATACATGTATAAATTTCGCCATCACACCTCCAGTGATAATGAGAGGTCAGTGTACATGTCAGGGCAAAGGTCACGAACTAAAGCCATATTATAATTTTCGAACTCGCTCATCAATGATCAATATTTTCGTTAGATCCGAAGCTAAATCATGAGCGGAAGCCAGCGCGAGCAGCACGGGAGGGCGCCCCGAGCTTGCCCCACACGTGCGAGATGCTGGAAAAGAGAAATTGACAGAACGGAGCGAAAAAATTACAACACAGAATTTCCTCTCTCTTTCTACCGTATTTTAGGGGAATATAAAATGTCTGGTTCACTTCAAATAATTTTACGATATGAATGTGAAAAGCATGTGTGTTTTCTCCGAATCTGATAAAAAAAAGAATAGTAGTAGTAGTAGTAGTAGTAGTAGTAGTAGTAGTAGTAGTAGTAGTAGTAGTAGTAGTAGCAGTAGTAATGATATACTACTACTACTACTACTACTACTACTACTACTACTACTACTACTAATAATAATAATAATAATAATAATAATAATGATAATAATAATAATAATAATAACACTCTCCCAACATACCAGCCCGACGTGCAGAGCGATGCATAAACTCATTCAGCCTCACAACAAAACTTTTACACCTCAAGCAATAATAACTACAACAATAATGACCGCAACAATAATAATAACAACAATGGCAGTATTAATTTTCCCCTACCCCCGCCGCACACTACCCAGCCCGGAGGTAACAAAGGCGGAGAGGTGGAAAGGTGACCCGCCCGGATTCGAACCCAGGATCTTCTTTGGCTGCGAACTGAGTGAATGATCTCTCCAATGTTTTGTTTTGTTTTTTCTAGTACAACTGCTACTATCACTATTGTCACTGCTGCTTTTATTATTACTATTGTTACTGCAGCTGCTACTATTA
>NC_087165.1:21626011-21631011 GCF_035594125.1 Scylla paramamosain
CCTCCCACTGATTTTTTCACTTATTCTACTAAGAAAAAAAAAAGTATAAGTAAAAAAAAGAGCAGATTTCTATGGTACCTCTCATGGCTTTCCTTTGACTCCTGATTATCTTCGCTCCTGTGCAGACACACCCCAGCTAGCACCACGCATCTACATTAGTGAACAGAGCTACCCATGAAACAACGATGTACACTAAACCTACGTGTCAATTAGGGTGAGAATACTGATGTGATATACAGCAAATACTATTCAAGTCGTCCATGCGATTAGGTGATGGTGGTGGTGGTGGTGGTGGTGGTGGTGGTGGTGGTGGTGGTGGTGGTGGTGGTGGTGGTAGAAATAAACAGTGATAGTGGTGCTGGAATTAGTGGTGGTAGTGATGGTGATGCTGGCGATAATAGTGACGATGAGTGGGCGGTAGCAGTGGCGTGGGTAGTTTTGGTAGTGATAGTTCAAATGGTAGTGGTGATGGTAGCAGTGATGGGGCCTTGGTGATAGCTGCAGTGATGGCGATGGAAGAGGAAAAAAATATGCAGTGGTAGTGGAGGAGGAGGAGGAGGAGGAAGTGGTGGTGGTGGTAGTGGTGGTGGTGGTGTTGAGTAATGCACCAGACTCAACACTACAAGCTCGCCTTCTGTCATATTCACCCCTGAAACAACTCTTTCCTCCCCTCCCGCTCTCTGCTCCTCTCTCTCTCTCTCTCTCTCTCTCTCTCTCTCTCTCTCTCTCTCTCTCTCTCTCTCTCTCTCTCACTCTTTCCCCAACCATGGCAGCTTTTATCACCTTCCCCTGCCTTCCCCCACGCACCCCATTCCCCACACTGTCCTGCCTTTTTTTCAAGTACAAACATCAACAATTATTATGCCTCGTTCGTGTTATAAAAATGCAGGGAAGAAAAAACGAGTGAGCGAGGCAGTGTTTTCAGACCCGCTATAGATACGCGGTGTTGTTTCTGCACAGCATTCAACTCCGCGCTTTGGTGTGGTAAAGATTCAGCTTCCCAAAAATACTTTACCTGTGTATGGAAAAATGAAAGGGGAACTAAAACTCTTCCTTACAAAGTGGTGTGTCACGGACTGATGAACTGTTTGAGAGTTTTGGGACGTGAGGGCATTTTTTTACATCCAAATGGCTGAGTTGAATTCTTACGTGACGGTGGGTAATGATTCGCGTTTGAATTTTTTCTTTACTGCGCACAAAAGCTTTTCCAAAGGATACAAAAGCGACAGAGGTTGCCAGGAGAGGAAGCAGCGTTCAGATAGTTGCGCCGCATGTCGTATACAATGTTTACCAGCGACTGGGTGGCGAAAAAAAAACAACAACCCTGCTTTGTGGGGGAGGCGTGAGAAACAAATTTTTGGACAAGAGAATTCTATCATCAAAGTTCTTTACACACACACAGTATCTTTTCCTGCTTCCTCTTTTAATCATGACGCATTGGTGTTCTCCGCTGCGTCCATGCAAGCACCAAAATAATTCATTAATTTAGATGGTTTCTCCTACACTTTTATGCGCTCGTATTCTTAAGCGCTTGGTTCTCTCATTAAAACTTGATCAAAGGCCGCAAAGATGATTGAGTACGTTCCCATGGATGTATTTTTCCCCTTTCGGTGATGTAAAATCCTTATTAAATTATCACCATCACAAACACGCTCTTTAACGTCACAATATATTCCACTAGTAGACCACGATTGAATGTGTACTAGAAAAAGACGAAAAAAATGTTTGAGAGTCCAGATCAAGTGTTGCAGTGGAGGCTTGCAGTAAAAATTCCCAAAGACCACCACTCGCAGCAAAGGGAATCATGGCGTAACTCAAACAATTCAGCACCTGCAAGTTTTGTTTCGCGAAGAGAGACGGATCTACCCGGCAGATATGAGAAAGGAAGACCTGAGGGAGGGTGTTCATGGATGCAGTGAAAGACTTGCTTGTAATGGACGAGGAAGGCGCAGAAGATAGAGCGCATTGGAGAAGGCTGATCCGCTTTGGCGACCTTCAACAGGAGCAGAAAAAGGAAAGGAGGAGGAGGAGGAGGAGGAGGAGGAAGAGGAGGAGGAAAACTGCCATGTATGAAAACAAAATAAAACCAAAATCTTCTGTCGTGTCAAAGAAGAATAAACAGAACCAGAAGAACAACAAGAACAGCAGCAACAACAACAGAACAGGAACAAAAACAAACAAACCAAAATTAGAAGCAAAACAATAAGAAAAAGGCTTTTTGCTTCGGCCAATTAAATCGTCAAAAACTCTTCAAACGCATCAATAATAACAACAGCAATCACCAGTCAAAAGGGCAAACTGTGATGGATTAAGCGACCAAAGCGGCGGCGGGGAGCAGCGCATCCCCCTCTCTCAGCTCGCCGATCTCCGCGTGACCTTCGGGGCGGTGAGGTGGCGAGGCGATGGGGACAGACCCAGCGCGGCCGAGCGTGCACCTCAGCAACACAGCGCGGGCCACATCCGGGTTTCCACAGCCTGCCTTGGGGACCCGTCACGCCATTTAAATTACCACGAGAGAGAGAGAGAGAGAGAGAGAGAGAGAGAGAGAGAGAGAGAGAGAGAGAGAGAGAGAATTTGTCTGTCAATTCGTAGTGTTGGTGTGTTGAAACGGTTTAACTGCTTGGTACGGGCTCAGTGGGGATGGTGGAGCAGGTATTAGTAGTGGTAATTGATCCACTAACTGACAGATTGTTAAACTTAATGATTTGACCAAGAGTGACTAACTTACAGACTGTTTCGTTCCCTGATTGAATGACTGATTAACGGACTGATAGACGGATTATTAAATGAGTGCTAAACTGAACACGCTTTAACTAACTGACTGATTAAATGACGGACTGCTGGATGACTGACTTATAAACTGATTGGACGGCTGACAAACTGACTTCTTGACTGACTTAACTACCTGACTCACAAAACCATCAACTGTTTCATTTACTGACTGACTGACTGACTGACTGGTTGACTGACGGACTGACTGACTGACTGACTGACTGGTTGACTGACTGACTGACTGACTGACTAAGACTCGCAAACCAAGCTGTGTGTTATTCCTAAACTTTACACATTTTTTTTTTTTCAGATTTTCTATTTCTTTTCTAAAATTCAGAATGTTACTATATTTTTGTTCACTTTTGTCCCAGTACTGCTGTTATCATATTTTTCTTTATTATTTATTTTCTTTATCGCCATTCTTATTATCACTGCTGCTATTGTTCTGTTTCGCATTATCACTGTTTGTATGTATTTTTTTTTCCTATATTTTCTTTTCTTTTCTTTTTTTCTTCTCTTTTCTATTCTTTCTTTTTTATTCCTTTGTCTTATTTTGTTTACATTTTTTCCCTTTTCCTCGTTATTATTCACGTGTATATTCCTCTCTCTCTCTCTCTCTCTCTCTCTCGTCTCTCCTCTCTCTCTCTCTCTCTCTCTCTCTCTCTCTCTCTCTCTCTTTCTCTCTCTCTCTCTCTCTCTCTCTCTCTCGGTAATGATATTTGCATTGTTTTAGTTTCTAGTATATATATATTTCGTGATTATTTTATTTTATTTTTTGCCTTCGTTACTCTTAATTTTGCCATGGATGAGTGTGAGAGATTAAGCGTCCGTGAGTTTGACTTTTTATTTATTCATTTTTATAGTGGAGTCTTTTCTTTTTTTTGGCGTGTTATTAATTTTTTTGGCACGTTTTTTTTTGTGTTTTTTATTTATTCATTTTCTCACGGTGATGTTATTTCCTTTTTTTTTCTCTTCTTTTTTTGCACGTACGTAAATATATATATTTTGCATTTTTTTTCCCTTTTCGTTACCGTTCATTATTATTACTATTATTTATTTATTTTACTTTATCTTATTTTTTGCGATGGATGTGTACAAGATAATCGTGATCATGTTCATAATACAAGCTGAACTGTTTAAAAAATGGTGACACACAAACCAAAACAAGTTCACTGAGTTCTACACCTTTACACACACACACACACACACACACACACACACTGAAAGCCACGAACAATATCACCAACTACCAAAAGTAATCACGGTAATCAGTGATACCGCGGCATTGTTTGTGTACGCTAAAAGAAAATAAAAGGATGAAAATGTTGAAAGATACAGACTACTTCTACTATCATTACTATCTTCATCATTGTTGTCATATTAATCTGTAGTTTTCTACGTGTTATTGTTACCATTGCTCTGTTAAACTCAGGAAGGCAAGAAAAAAAAATGCGGTTATCTTATTCTGTTCCATATTTCTCGCACAATTACGGAAAAGGGAAGAAATGTATGTCTATATAACTATAACAGTAATAATGATAATAAGTAGTAGTAGTAGTAGTAGTAGTAGTAGTAGTAGTAGTAGTAGTAGTAGTAGCGGTCCACTTTTCCCTCGCTTTCCCCTCGACCGAAAATAAAAAAAAAATCCTTAAATATCCGTTTCCCTTCTTAAACAGAGAGAGAGAGAGAGAGAGAGAGAGAGGAGAGAGAGAGAGAGAGAGAGAGAGAGAGAGAGAGAGATAGAGAGAGAGAGAGAGAGAGAGAGAGAGAGAGAGTCTTGTGCGCAGTTTGAAGCCGGCGATGGTGGTGGCGGCAACGACAACGATGACGGTGATATGATGATGAAAAACAGGGAAAAAAAAAAAAAGACGAGAATGTGGAAGCAGAGAATATAAATAGAAATGAGAGAGAAAGAGAGAAAGGAAAAAAAAACAAGAAGAAAGCTTAATGTCTACTTTCATTTCCTTAAGATAGAGAGGAGGAGGAGGAGGAAGAAGAGGGGGAATGAGGGAGGATGGGGAAGAGGAAGAAGAGGACGAGGAGGAGGTGGAGGATATCAATCACAAACAGGAAATACAAAAACTGATGAAAATAGTAAAGAAAGTTAAACGTTTCTCCTTAATGACAAATAATTTCTTAAACTTCTGCATTTTCAATCTTCTTATTTTCTTATTCTATTTTTCTCTTTTATTTTTCTGCATCATCAAGACTTCAGGGTCAACTTTTTT
>NC_087165.1:21633511-21641011 GCF_035594125.1 Scylla paramamosain
CTCGTCAGCGTACAAGATAGGTAGACAGCATGATTAATTTATGATATACTTGGCATGTAATAGTAGTAGTTGTTGCAGTAGCAGTAAACACACATGTGAATAGTACGTTGTGTTACATGGTGTGTTGGTTGTCGTGGCGATGGTGGTGCTGGAAATGAAAATGAAGAAGAAGAAGGAAAGTAGTAGTAGTAGTAGTAGTAGCAGTAGTAGTAGTAGTAGTAGTAGAGTAGTAGTAGTAGTAGTAGTAGTAGTAGTAGTAGTAGTAGTAGTAATAAGTAGTAGAAGCAGCATTTCCTGTTGTTGTTACTGCTGGTGTAAAAGTGCGTAGACGTAGCAGATATACTAGCAGTAGCAGAGGTAATACGAGTACACCAGCAAAAGCAGCAGCAGCAGCAGTAGTAGTAGTACTAGTAGTAGCAGCAGCAGTAGTAGTAGTAGTAGTAGTAGTAGTAGTAGTAGTAGTAGTAGTAGTAGTAGTAGTAGTAGTAGTAGTAGTAGTAGTAGCAATAGTAGCAATAGAAGTAAGTAGTAACAGTACCACATCTGTATTAGGCTCATACCCACCTACTCTCTCTCTCTCTCTCTCCATCCACCCACCCACACACACACACACACATACACCTGACGGTAGGACGGGCCAGGTAACAGGTAAGTAATCTTAAACACATACGTAGCCCCGGTTTGGTCCGCTCTAACATTTGCACATACAGCAGCAGCAGCAGCAACAGCAGCAGCAGCAGCAAGCAGGATCTAGATGCAGGTCAGGGAACGCACTTGCTTGAAACGCTGCGCGAACGACCACCACCACCACCACCACCACCACCACCGTCTCTTTGGGCAAGGGAAGGGTAGCAAACTCAATAGTAATACCAATATTGTTCGGTTCAATTTGAGGAGTACGTTTCGTCGGGTTGTTTTCAAGCACGCCATTGGTTAACTTGTGCTGTGCTCCGCCCCACTCCTTCCTCCCTGCCGTGTGATTGGTGACGACTCAGTGTTCCGGCTTGTGTGTTGTGTATGGGGCTTTTTGTGAGTTTTTTGTTCTCTCTTGCTTGTTTGTGTGCTCTTGTTTTCTTATTTTGCATTTCAAGCTGATTCACATGTTCTGTTTATATGGTCATCAGTTGTTAACATTCAGAGCGATGTACGAATATTATTTGCATGGACACAGAAAAAATAAATGATTACTCTTGTTTTTTCTATGTTAAAAATGCTTCAGTGAGTGTATTACAGAAATGTGTCTGAAGGGCTGTACGTGACTGTGAGAGTCAGGCACTGAAGAGGGACATTTTTACAAGCAAGAATAAGCGATGATTTAATTGTCATGTTCTCTATACAAGCTGTGATATGTTGTGATAATAAGGTCAGAAGTGCACCACAACGTCTTATTTGATCTTTCACGGTTAATTAAACTTTACATGCGAGGTTTAGTGATAATTCAATTACTACGATTCATATACAAGTTGTATTACGTTGTGATACTAACATGTTACCAGCAGTCCACCACAAAGTCCTCTACCATGTCTCTTATAATTGTTACTTAGATCTATACCAGTGTTGTTCCATCTCTTCATACCTCGAGTACATTCCTGGTTAAGAATCAAGTAACATGCACTCAATTCCACTGATTTTTCTTTGCTCCTTCAATCCGAAGTCCTCTGATCCGCTGACAACCTACCTGCAGAATTCTTAACATATCAAGCAGAAAATACAGTAATCTTATTCTTCAGCTTCCAGTGTTATTTGTTTTCTCATTCAGTCCAAAGCCCTCTGTACACTATTAACCTCCCTTTGAAATTCTTAATATATCAAGTAAAAAAAAAATAAACAAATAAAAAATCCAGTAATCTTATTCTTCAGCTTCCAGTGTTATTTGTTTTCTCCTTCAATCCAAGTCCTCTGATCAGCCGACAACCTCCAAACAAGATTCTTAACATATCAGGTCAAAGAATCAAATCACCATATGTTGCATCCTCTAATGTGTTTTGCTTGCTCCTTCAATCCACGGTCCTCTGATCCGCCGGCACACCCCCGCGAAATTCTTAACGTACCGGAGGACTGAAGACTGGGGGAAAATATAAGACAGAGTGGAATGAGTGCAGAAGGTTACTCGATTTGCGACCAAGACTGTGCCACATTCCATTCCCTGCAGCACCGCTTGACGAGATTCTTCCTTCCTTTCCACTTAACTTTGCTCTATATACGCTTCTTCACCACCCTTTGCTTTGTTCCTTTTTTTTTTTTATCATTTTATTTTATTCCTTTACTCCTTTCCTCTTGTTTCCTGCTGCAGCTTTCCATAAAATAAGTTAAGTATAAATAAAGTTACACGTTTAATTAGTTTGACTTGCCAGAGAGAGAGAGAGAGAGAGAGAGAGAGAGAGAGAGAGAGAGAGAGAGAGAGAGAGAGAGAGAGAGAGAGAGAGAGAGAGGTCAAAGAACGCCAAAATATGTCATAAAAATCCCGGCGGGAGTAATTACGAATGAATTAACATGGTGACTAATAACAATAAGAAGATAACTCCAAGAAGAAAAATAGTAACAATAAATCACAAGAAATACGAAGATGAAAGCCAAACCCCCTTCCCCCCCACACTACACACACAATACGTACTCACCAGTGGCAGTGGCGGCGAAGTGGACGTCGATGCGGGCTGCTGCGGGCGTGGTGAGGGCTGGGGGCGGGGAAGGCGACATGGCAGGAGGGTGTGGGCGGCGTGCGACGATTGTTTCTCGACTTCGGGATGGTGGCGGAGACTGGAGGCTTCATCTCCATCTTGTCCGGGACGCCCTCCATCCCCATCCCCACCACCGCCTTCTCCAGCAGTCCCCCACCCGCCTCCCCACCCACTACAGCTCCATTCCCTTCCACCTCCCGGCCCTTGTCGCCCCCGTCGTGAAGCGCCCCGGCAGGTTTGGCGGCGTGCAGGTTGTTGTTGTTATTGAGGAGGAGGTGGTGGGGGTGGTGGCGGGGCGTGGCGGTTGTGGGCGGGGGTGGTGGTGGTGGTGGTGGAGGAGGTGATGGGCGGCTGAGGGTGGGAGGTCTCCGGCACTTCTGGTATCGCCACCAACATGGTCACGGTGGTGGTGGTGGTGGTGGTGGTGGTGGTGGTTGGGGTATGGGTAGCAAGGGTGGTGGTGGCGGCGGTGGGTTGGAGTGTCGTGTGGTGTGGGAGAGAGGAGTGGGAGGGAAAGTTGAGGTAATGGGTGTGCCTTCCCCCCGAGCAGGCAGGAGTGGCGGGGGAGAGAGAGAGGAGGGCTGGCTGGGGGAGGGGAGGGGACGTGGAGGGTACGAGAACGAGGTGTGTGGAGCAAGCTAAGAAGAAACACTGGGAGGAGGAACAAATAGTAAATAAATCAAGTCCACAGTAATAAATCAGGCGTGGTATCAGCGGGCAAGAGGTAGACGTTAAGACGCACAAAAACACAAGCTGAATCGGGGGTGTGGCGGCGGGGTGAGGTAGGGGAGGAGGAAAACAGTAAGATCACCACCTTATGTGCATACGTTGGAGGGTGCGTGCCTCTGATACGGGTGGTCACTGCAGGGGTGACTAGCGGCTGGGGTAGGTCAGAACTTGGCAAGATTACAACTCCGGAGGGAAAGAAGGAGGAGGAGGAGGAGGAGGAGGAGGAGGAGGAGGAGGAGGAGGAGGAGGAGGAGGAGGAGGGGAAGAAGGAAGAGGGGTAGGAGGAGGCTCTCAGTTACAGAACCAACAAGGGGTTAAGCCCAGTATGATCCCCAGTATTCAGTGGAAGCTGGAGAAAGAGGATGACTGGATGGATAAACGGCTGGCTGACTGGATGGATGGCAACGGCTGGCAGTGACTGAGGAAAACAAAGGGACTGAGTGGACTGTGGTCTATTAAGGCTCTGGGTGTGAATATGGCACTACTCAGTGGTGTGGAGTGCGTCGGAACACACAGGATACGTATATTTGGAGTGACCTAAGGGCGTGGAGCGTACGTGGGAAAGACCTGGGGGCTTGAGCAGGCTGAGGCACGGCTGAGTGGTCTGGGACGGGCTTTGAGTAGTCCAGGACGGGTAGGTGACTGGGGTGAGGTGTCTGAGTGGGTGAGGGCACGACTGAGTGAAATGGGTCCGGCTCAGCGTGGTCCAGGACGGGTACAGGTGAGTGGGGATAAGGTGTCTGAGTGGGCTGGGACGGGTTCAGCGTGGTCCAGGACGGGTCTGGTTAGTGATGGTGACGGTGAGGGAGGGAAAAGGGATTAAGTGGGCTGGGGCATGAACGTCTGAGCTAAACACAACACACTGCACTCCTAATTTTCCAGCGAGTCACAGAGGCACACGGGACGCTAGGGCTGCTGCTGCTGCTTCCTGTGTTTTCCTCCTCACGCGTGTGGGCGGGGGTGGCGGGCCGCGGGGAGGTGGCGCTGGGCTGGAGGATCATGCCCCCAGCAGCAGGAAGCCCGGGGAGTGACGGGGGTGCGTGGAGTGGGCGGCGCGACACTGCGGGTATTAAGTCTGCTCATCCGCTCTCCTGCTACTGAAGGGGCGCTACAGAGCTCCGTCATCTGTGGGGATACAAAGGAAGGGAGGATTAGGTCTGGTCTGTAGAGACCGTGTGTGTGTGTGTGTGTGTGTGTGTGTGAGTGAGTTAGCGGTAGCAGAGTATGTTGTAAGTGGCGGTGGTGGTGCTGGTGGTGGTGGTAGTAGTAGTAGTAGTAGTAGTAGTAGTAGTAGTAGTAGTAGTAGTAGTAGTAGTAGTAGTAGTAGTAGTAGTAGCGGAGAAGGTTGTAGTAGTACTACTACTACTAGTAGTAGTAGTAGTAGTAGTAGTAGTAGTAGTAGTAGTAGTAATAGTAGTACCTAGTAGTAGTGGGGATAGTTATAGTAGCAGTGGTAGTAAACAGTAGTAGTAGTACATAGCAGTAGTGGTGATGGTTGTAGTAGTAGTAGTAGTAGTAGTAGTAGTAGTAGTAGTAGTAGTAGTAGTAGTAGTAGCAGTAGCAGCAGCAGCAGCAGCAGCAGCAGCAGCAGCAGCAGCAGCAGCAGCAGCAGCAGAAGCAGAAGAAGAAGAAGAAGAAGAAGAAGAAGAAGAAGAAGAAGAAGAAGAGGAGGAAGAGGAGGAGGAGGAGGAGGAGGAGGAGGAGGAGGAGGAGGAGGAGGAGGAGGAGGAGGAGGAGGAGGAGGAGGAGGAGGAGGAGGAGGAGAAGAAGAAGAAGAAGAAGAAGAAGAAGAAGAAGAAGAAGAAGAAGAAGAAGAAGAAGAAGAAGAAGAAGAAGAAGATGATGATGATGATGATGATGATGATGATGATGATGATGATGATGAAGATAGATGAAAAAAGACGAGGCAGAACAAACAACAACACCAACAACAACAACAGGAGGAGGAGGAGAAGGAGGAGGAGGAGGAGGTGTGGCAATGGCAGTGTTAGCAGTGGTGGCGGCGGTGGCGGTGGCGGTGGTGGCGTCGGCGGCGGCGGTGGTGGTGGTGGGTGAATAGCAGTGATGCTGGCCATGATAGCAAAATGCACACTATTAATAGCATCACTGATAGTGGGAGGCATGAGAGAACATAATATAAACATGAATCACTTTTTTACTCCGCATTTGCAGTATTTTCTCCGCCTCTGCTTTAAATGTTGGCTCGCTTGGCACAAAACTGTAAGCTGCAGTCACAATGGAAACACGCAATTACTACCCCTCTTCTTGGTATTACAGGTAGTAGTAGTAGTAGTAGTAGTAGTAGTAGTAGTAGTAGTAGTAGTAGTAGTAGTAGCAGTAGTAGTAGTAGTGTTGTTGTTGTTGTTGTTGTAATAGCCTAGTAGTAGTAGTAGTAGTAGTAGTAGTAGTAGTAGTAGTAGTAGTAGTAGTAGTAGTAGTAGTAGTAGTAGTAGTAGTAGTAGTAGTAGTAATTCTTGTTATTATAGGAAGTTAAAATTTATCGCCAACATTAAGAAAAGATAAAACTGAAAGGAATATTATCAGATGTTTACATGCAGAAAACACACACACACACACACACACACACACACATACACAGAGAGAGAGAGAGAGAGAGAGAGAGAGAGAGAGAGAGAGAGAGAGAGAGAGAGAGAGAGAGAGAGAGAGAGAGAGAGAGAGAGAGAGAGAGAGAGAGAGAGAGAGAGAGAGAAGGCTCATTTATTGTCCTTAAGTTGAACGTTACGCAGTTCGAGCACCGAGAAAAAAAAAAAAAAAATAGCCAAGATTTCAATACCACTTAATGCCGCCACCACCACCACCACCACGCCCCAGGGTCCACCCAAGGCCGGTCAAGTGTTGTAATTATCTTCAAGCACATCTCAAGCGGCGATCACACCAAGAAGATGGCGAGAGGAGAGACAAAAATAACTTTCAAATATCTTTATGATCATGCATATCCTCCGCCCTCGCTCAGGTTCCCGCCCCTCGTCCTTCTCCTCATCGTCTGTGCCTCCTTCCCGTCACCGCATCTTGCATTTTGTACTTTCTTTGCTAACTTATCTAACATCGTTTAACCCTTTCCCTGTGATATGCAACCAATCACAGCACTAAAATAAACTGTATGAAATCTTTATAAGCATTGATGGGAAAGAAAGGGAATTAAAGGATATATATTACAATTCCTGGCCTGTACGATGTCTGGAGGTGGCTGTTGAGAAAGTACAAATGTGTCAAGACTGGTTAGTGATTAAGGAAAAATGTGCCTAATAACAGTGAAAAGATTAATACTCAGTAGTAGTAGTAGTAGTAGTAATTCTTCTTGTTATTATAGGTTAAACTCGTATTTCCGCATCTCTTACTTGTTGGTCACAGGCATTCCAGTTGATACAGCACTGGAATAATCATTTACCTTATCCGTTATTCAAAAAAAAAATAACATGAGATCGAAGGTGACATCATTAAAACAAAACTGCTAAGAGAAAACCGCAATACAATGAGTGCATACTGAGAAAAGTCATTCATCGGGGCCGTCTGACCACTATGTAGCGGCGCGTTAAAACCAATCACTCATACATTCATTCATTATCTCATAAAGCGACGCCTGGTATGTAGTTTGGCTGTCATGATACGCGAGTAATACATTGCACCTGACTTGCATTGATTCCTTTAACATTGATTTCAACATCCCTGGCTGTCCTCGTGTCCCAAATTAAGAAACTCAGCGCAAGTTCCTTTTAATGAAGACTTACATTACTCTTACGCATGCTGTCCTGTCTCGTCCTCACCACTGTCTCACTTGGTTCATCCCTTTCTGTTCCTCTGTTGCTCCCCACACCTCCTTCATTCACTGCCTGTCTTAAATCATGATCACAATTGACTTTACTTCTCGTTCTAACTTCGTCTTTTGTGTTCTTCCTTAGTATTAGTCAGTCATTTCAGTCTCCTTAAAACCGTGACGAATGACGGACTATTACAAGATCGGAGGAGTTCATGAGGAAAGTGGAAGCGAATGCAGCAGGTGAATTAACTCCCAACAACCCTTATCACTGCCTCACTGTCCCATGCTATTCTCAACATCGCCATTCTTACTTCC
>NC_087165.1:21646011-21656011 GCF_035594125.1 Scylla paramamosain
TTAGTGGAGGAGTTTCAAAATATGGTCATACGTGCTGTCATTCTCTCCCAAGTCTCCAGCCTATTTAATATCCTATCAATATCCCTATCCGGGCCTCACTTTTATTTCTCTATTCTCCTATCACTATTTCCTGTCAGCCCTCACTCCTTGCCTATCTTTGTCCTATCACTTCTATCCAGTCCTCAGAGCTGACCATTTTTATCGTCACTCTATTCCTGGCTCGTGCTCACTTCTGCCTATGTATGTTTTATCACTCTATCCCACCCTGCTGCTGCTTTACTACTACTACTACTGCCAGTCATCATTCATTCGCTTCTACTTATCTCCCTCCCTGCACTCTACTCCCGGTCAGTCACCAAATGACCATGCCCTTTCCCAATGTTAAGCCTTTACTCACCCCCTGTTACTCAAACCCCTAGAAATATTTACTACTAGCCAGTTTAAGACTTACCTCTAATCCCTCCCAGCCCTCTCAGTCACATCAAATCACTCTATAAATACTCATGCAAGTCTTCACTTCAGCTTACCTATCACACTATGGCCCCGCTCCTCCCTCCCCTCCTATCTTTCATATATGGCTGCCCGAATTATTCGACTCATTCAGTTCCACCCTAACGCAGTGCAACCTTTCAAACGAAAATGTGTACTGCAGCTTTTCCCTGACCTACCCCACACAGTTTCATCTTAAACCTATTCTCCCCTTTCTCTCTCTCTCTCTCTCTCTCTCTCTCTCTCTCTCTCTCTCTCTCTCTCTCTCTCTCTCTCTCTCTCTCTACTACCAGCTTTGAACTCCCCCTGTCTCTGTCTCTGTCTCTCTCTCTTTCTCTTTCTCGCTCTCTCTGATCCCCTCCTCCGGCTTCCTCCCTCGTGCCCCGTCCCGCCCTCACCTCCTCACCTCCCCTGACCTAGTATGTACGTACTCACTGAAGAGAAACCTGCTAACGTTGGTTTGAGAGTCGCAAATAGACAAAGAGCTGGGTGTGGAGATGGGGACAGGAATCTCGTGATGGTGGTGGTGGTGGTGGTGGTGGTGGTGGTGGTGGTGGAGATGCTATTGTTGTTGGTGTAGTTGGTGGTGGTGATAATAGTGAGGTTACCGTTGTTGTTGTTGTTGTTGTTGTTGTTTTCATGGTATTGGAAATGTTTATGTCTTTGTTGTCGTCGTTTTTGTTGCTGCTATTGTTGTTGTTGTTGTTGTTGTTGGTGGTGGTGGTGGTGGTGGTGGTAGTGAAGGAGTGATGACAGTGCTGGTGTTGTGCAAAATGGTAAAAGGTGTCCACGAGAACTACTGTTATTGTAATCAAGTGGCCACGAGAACTACTGTTATTGTAATCAAGTGGCCACGAGAACTACTGTTATTGTAAAAAAGTGCCCGCGAGAACTAGTTATTGTAATCAAGTGGCCACGAGAACTACTGTTATTGTAATCAAGTGGCCACGAGAACTACTGTTATTGTAATCAAGTGGCCACGAGAACTGTTATTGTAATCAAGTGGCCGCGAGAACTACTGTTATTGTAATCAAGTGGCCACGAGAACTACTGTTATTGTAATCAAGTGGCCACGAGAACTACTGTTATTGTAATCAAGTGGCCACGAGAACTACTGTAATTATAATCAATGTATTGGTCTGTCGCACTCTTCTTAATGGGTTAGAAGTTCCTCAGTTCCCGGTACGAGAGCAACACCACCCTTAATTCAGAAGTAAATCAAGTTACGGGTTCCATTCCTTAACACCCTCACATCCACGATCATAAGACACCGGATTAAAAAAAAATGCAGAAAAATCAATGTACAAATAACACTTACAAAAGATATAACAGAAAGTACAGTAGCAGACACAGTACAGTCAAGTAGAAGTATCCAACATCACATTCCTCTCCCAGATATCATCAACGAAGAAAAGAGTATAAGAATCAGATTACAAATGTGGGTGACTGTACAACTGCCCTCCCTCTTTCCTTCCCAGCTTATATCACAGCGACGAAAGGCCAACAAAGATAAAGGCAGCTAGAAGGCATCCAGGACGACCACACAGCCCAACTAAAGCCATGAAGTGATATGAAATTAGGCAAACATTTACCACAGACTTAATGAAATAAAACGAACATTATCCGTAGACTTATGTGGAATGTGTTAACCATTTGTATGTATATGAATTTATATGAACTATGGCGAATTTCCTCCGTAGATTATAATGAAATGCGGCTGCCGTTTACCGTAGACTTAAAGCACGGCGAAATGTTTAGCAGAAGGAAAGGAGGAACAAAAGGAAAAAAAAAAAAAAAACACACATACATACTTAGATCTGCTTCAAAATCTAATCCAGAGTTCTACAGCCCCAAAAAAATTCCCCTCACAGCTTTAATAGGCTATCTTAGTGACGAACAGAAAAGACAGACAAACACATGAAAATTCAACCTCCGCCAAGACAACAAGCAATGCTCACCTCGCGGAACTACAGCATACGATAGGAAAGCGGACAAATACACCAAATAAATCACGCACAAGCAAAGACCACGAAATTACCACAAAAATAAAGGAAGGCATTACAGAAAACGGGCACGCATCAATGACAACATGGGGGACACCAGTAAAAAAGAGCAGCGTGACAACAAAGACACCATTTAGCGCACGGAGGGAGGCAGCATCCCTTTGAACGGCAAACATAGCCTGCCCAGAATACAAAGAGAAACATGCCTGTCCTGCGTAAAGGTAAACAGTTATCCTATGCAAACAAGGAAGCAGGGGTGCCCTATATATAGTGAAAAAGGTATAGCCCTGCAAAAGAAAAAAAAAAAAAGAAAAAAGAAAAAGAAAACTAGGATGTTCTATTTTAGGGGGAGAAACAAAGCTACTTATTGAAGAGGGAAACTGGATTGAGAGAGGGAAAAACAGGGGACGTGGTATTACACAAAAGAGGAAACTGAGCTGATAAATACAAAAGAGGAAAGAAGGCTGACACTATACAAAAGGAAACAATTATACACTGGGAAACAAGGCTGACATATACAAAGGGAAACAATGCTGACAAATACAAGGGGAAACCAAGATGATATCCGCAAATAAAGAAACAAGAACTATCAGCCTTATAAAAACAAGGGAAAACATACATAACCGTGGCCATCATTATTATCATCATCATCATTATCATAAGAATAAGAAAATAATAGTGGCAGAAATAATAATAATAATAATAATAATAATAATAATAATAATAATAATAATAATAATGATGATAATAATAATAATAATGTTTCATAATAACACTAAGATAAAAGAAAGAAAATAAAAGAAAGAAAAAAGAAAGTAAAACAATAAAACACACACACACACACACACACACACACACACACACACACACACACACACAGTGACAACAGTTGTTATAAATATCCCACTGCAAAACCATCTCTGCGAAAAAAGCACACAAAATGCCAACAAGGACAGGCATATCGTGAGTAATGAAATCCCTAGAACTCAAAATATTTACTAAGAGTTTATGGTAAATATTCTGGTTTATACATGAAAAAAAAAAGACAAAATTTGGGGATATGAAAAAAAAAACGAAAATACAATTAACTATTCGTCTGCTAAAACAAACAAGGAAACAACAACAACAACAACAAATAATAATAATAATAATAATAATAATAATAATAATAATAATAACAACAACAACAACAACTCCACAAAAAGGAAGTACGTCTTTAAATACAATCCCCCATTCTCTCTCTCTCTCTCTCTCTCTCTCTCTCTCTCTCTCTCTCTCTCTCTCTCTCTCTCTCTCTCTCTCTCTCTCTCTCTCTCTCTCTTTTATCAACCATTACAACACTTCACAGCTTTCTAGAACACAGATATCACTTGACGTCACGATAAGGACAGATAGCGGTTAGAGTATTGTACTGTATACACCTGAATACCTGGAATACGACTGACCGCCCTACGCCACCGCAACAAGATTAAGTATACAGCGGCGGGGTACCTGAGAACCTACCTAGCTTAATTTATCCATCTTTACCTGACGTATATAACCTACCCATACACATCTGTCTGGTTTTGTTCTTTTTTTTTTTCTACTTTCGATTTGAATAGTGTATGTATGCAAAATTATATAGATTGTAATAGTATGCGTGGCAGCCGTGAATTAAACGAAGACAGGACGCGTAAAGAAGTTGAACGAATTAAGAAGGAAAAACTAGGGAAGAAGAAAACGGAATAAGAAAATAAGGAAAATGAAAGATAAATAGAAAACGTGTGGTAACCCTAAATTAAATGAAGGGAAAGTGAAAATAAGTAAAAACGAAACAATAGGAAAAAACAAAACATAAAAAAGAAACGAAATAAGAAGAAAATAAGGTAGAAGAAAGAGAGATACCGAACACAACAGTCAGTACCAGGCAAAGTGGCTCAGAAACGCATGATGAAACGAAATTCATAATATATTCCTTTCGTGTGAGTGTTTATAAGTGAGTGTATGTTAGCTGTGTATCTATCTGTAGCTTGTGTGAGTATATTAGTAGCGCAAATTAGCAGTATTAGTAGTAAAGGAGAGGATATCAGTGTAATTCTATATAAGAACGGGAGAGGGGGGTAAAATATAGCTCGTCTTTATTTATGCTTGGTGAATTACTAGTGGCAAGGAAAAATGTCAGGTGTGTGTGTGTGTGTGTGTGTGTGTGTGTGTGTGTGTGTGTGTGTGTGTGTGTGTGTGTGTGTGTGTGTGTGTTGATATTACTGGTGGTAGTAGTAGTAGTAGTAGTAGTAGTAGTAGTAGTAGTAGTAGTAGTAGTAGTAGTAGTAGTAGTAGTAGTAGTAGTGTATCTAATCTTTCCCCCAAACAAGTTCAATGACACAAGAACAATAATGACAATAAAAAGAAAAAAAAAGTAACTACACTTTTCAAAATCCTGAGAAAATTTTGATGATGACAACACCAATAACAACAAGAGCAACGATGATGATAAAAATAATAAGAACAAGAATATGAATAAGAATAAAAATAATAACAAGAAAAAATATACTACTACTACTACTACTACTACTACTACTACTACTATCATCATTATCACTACTGTTGTTTCCTGAAATGGTACGCATGGTAGGCGGACAGTTCAGCAGCCACGCACTCCACGACCTGGCTGGAACACTCCTGCTGCGGTGTTCCCTAGCCATCGTAAAATGAGGGTACTGGGAATCCCCTCCTGCGTGCTTTTATGCCTACATTAAGTGAGTCGAGGTGTGTTGTCTTGTTTGTTCACTTTCCATGATTTTAGCTTCGTATGTCTTATTTGTTCCCTCTCATTGACTGAATTTAGCTTTGTATGTCTTATTTGTTCCCTCTCATTGACTGAATTTAGCTTTGTATGTCTTATTTGTTCCCTCTCATTGACTGAATTTAGCTTGGTATGTCTTGCTTGTTCACTTTCTACGATTAAACATACAGAGACATACTACTACTACTACTACTACTACTACTACTACTACTACTACTATTACTGTTACTGATACTACTATTACTACAACTACAACTACTGTCATCATCCTTATCATTATCATTATTGGCATTATTCTCAGCGTCTATCGTGTGTGTGTGTACGTAGAATATTTGTCACCCATATCTAAGGATGGCGTAAAGACAGATTATGAGGCATTGTGTCTGCACTGTCTGGGGGCTGTGTGTTCGTCGTCTCAAGATGTTTAATTTTCTCTACGCAAAAAAAGAAATTCAGATTAACTTCAATAACACATAGCTACTACTACTGCTACTACTACTACTACTACTACTAATAATAATAATAATAATAAGCACAGAAGTAGTAGTAATAGTAGTGGTGGTGGTGGTGGTGGTGGTGACAAAGATAAGGAAAGGAAAAACCCAAGCATCATTACGCTATAAATAAATCCATGAAATGCTGGAATGCAACAACAACAACGCTAATAATACAACATACAACCAAAGAGCACACATGATATGAATGAGAGAAAGAGACAGAAAAGAGAGAACAAATAAATCTGACATACAACGATGATTAAGTAAATACAAACATGAAAAGTTACGCACACACACATACTCGTACACACACACACATAGAAAGAAAGAAATATAAAAACAAACAAAAACAGTCAGCTTCCCACGTTCAGCCTCAGGAATTATATACTTAATTCAACAGTAGTGGAATGGAACAGTAAATAAATGAAAACACGAAGAGAAAAAATACAGAGATTAACATTAAAAAAAAAAAAGCTTCAAAGATAAAGAAGGAAGGAGTCGACGGTAAAACAGCACGCCTCAACACACACCAACACGCCCCCAACAGCTTATAATAGCCTAAACATTTCACAGTGGCAGCGTCCGAATGTGGTGAAGTGGACAACACGCCGTTTAAGAGAGGGGAAAAAAATAAAGTATGAATAAACATTGCAACCACTCACTCTCCACACACACACACACACACACACACACACACACACACTGCATTCCTCCACCTCTCCCTCCTAGCGACACTACCTATATCAGCTACGAAGTGTCACGAAGGGCCTCCTCTTCCTCCTTGTCCTCTCTCTCTCTCTCTCTCTCTCTCTCTCTCTCTCTCTCTCTCTGTTTTACGCCGTTAGGGCATAGCCTCTGTGACGTCACCAGTTATTAATAATACACCGTCTATTTGTGGTTAATTATTAATGTGTTGGCGCTGGCAGCATACAGGCGTCCCGCGAGCTGATACTATTTTTAGTGCCCCCCTTATCGAATTCCATTACGAGCGCGTCCTGACACAGTGAGGAGCCGCGCCATTCTCCGCACCTCTCCCTCCCCCCCACCACCCACCAGATTAAAGGCTCGTCTACGCACTTGTTCCCTCCACCACGTCCACGGCACCTCCGTGTGCGGCTACCGGTACTCATGTGCTCGTGTAGGTCCGCCGGGAGGACGAGAGGGAAGAGGACGGAAAAAAAAAAAAAAAAAGTTGCGTGCGTTACCTAAATCCATGGAGGGTGGCGGAGGCAGGCGACTGTGTGAGTGTCATGCAGGCCTGGGAGCACCCTGTGTCCAGGCAGCTCCTGGTAGGCCCTCCCGCCGGGGACGTAAACACTGGATCCACGCGCTAACTAAACACCCACTCCAGACTCAGTGCAACGCGAAGCCAGACTGGTCACTGGAGTTCCAAAAGCGATAGCCTTGTCATCTTGTTTTATTCTTCTCACCCGGCCAATGAGTGCTGCGATACAGCGTTGCGTCACATCTCTCCATGACGCAGCAGTGACGTTGCAATCTGGGGAGGCGGAGTTTCACATGAGATGTAAGATAGCTTTTAGACAGCGAAGCTTTACTGCACGATGCACATACGTCACAGTAGCTTTTTTTTACACTGCCTCTCCTCGCTGCCGCAGTTTGATATCGCGGAGCAGAAAGATACAAACGATATCGATGGAAATGAGGAAGGGTGGATGTTGCTTGGGCGGTCACGTGTTGCACTAAGCCCCGCCCAACTTGCCGCCCCCAACTAGAGGCCAGCCGCTACCTTGAGCCCGTTACTACTGTGTCCTCCTTGCTCCTTCCTTCCCCCTCCTCCCCATCCATGCTAGTCTTCCTCCGCATCCTTCACTCTCCCTCTGCAAGTCTTTCCTCTCAGGTGCACGTCCGGCCTTGCTCATGTTGTTTCACTAGATTACTAAATTTCGATGATCAGCAACAGTAACGGCGATTATGATGATAATGATAATGTTATCAATAATAATAATAGCAATAATAATGTGTACGGCGCAGTAGCAATATTTACTAATCCTCTTTGCTTGAAGAGGTCTAAAATATAAATAAATAAACAGTATATTATGTAACGTCGGTCGCCTCTCGCGTTTTTACGGCATCATTAAACCGTTTCTAAGTAAAGCCCGCTAGCACCCACACTGCCTCACACCCCTTTGTACAGGTTGAAGGTGGAGCCATCGGCCGCCCGGGCGTGTGCTGGAGCCGGGCGCGATGGTATGCAGGGGTCAAAGAGAATAACATGGTGGCCCCCAGGGCAGCTGCAGGCAGTTTCCATATATCACGACATAGTTCCTACTTCCAATGTAATATTATACACTACTACATAGCTGGTGACATGGCGCATGTGAGCTGCTGATGAAGCATGCAATGCTTGGTTATGCAAAGAAAGGTGTACGCGGAGAGACCAGCGAGTGAGCAGTCCGATGCCCCTCCACTACGCCTCTTCGGGGTAGAGTTTCACCTCGGCCGCACCCCCAGGTCATCTCTTGAACTCCTCCCTACCCCTTCATTGCCTCTCAAGCAGAGTGACGTTTTGGCTTCACACTCGAGGAGGAGCGGTTAACCTACTGGGAAAGAACACAAACTAATTTTTGTTTAGCGTTCTTTCCATGTCGGCTTTCCTTACAAATTCTGCCGGTCGGGCTGCAGCTTTACAAGCAGCAGCATCCGCCACCCCGGCCAGCTATCAGTGTCTGGTCGTATCACCTCGCACTGCATTATATTATATCAAAGATGTGTTTTATCTAATCTCTAAGGCAAATTTGGTTGCTCAAGATTTTATAGGAGAAAGTTGACCAAAATTAATATACTTAGAGCAGAAGTGTCAACGATCTGATGTGATATGGGTGCGAATATTTGCTTTTATTTTATTGAACGAATATATAATCTATATAATAAAACTTTCCTTAACTAATCAACAGATAACAACGTTTTTACAATAATTTTACGTTAATGGTATACGCAAGTTACTGTGGCAAATGCTAAAAAGAAAACTTGACGCCAATAAGAAAACGAAAAGGTTCATGGGAAACTGCAGCGAAATACGTCCATTCTAATATCTCATGTATTAATTTTGTGAATGAAAGCTTATAATGAAAATTAATTGCATATTTTAATTCTAATGAATCGTGGAAAAGTCTGTTGCTGTTCCCTCACAACCACATATCCACAAAACTGTTAAGCGTCTGCCATTACCCAGTCACCATGCAGCTGTCGTTACAAAGACATATCTACACAACTTATCGACCAAGGAGATAAGCACATGGTGAAAGCTTCTTCCAGAAAACACTGACAATGCAATACCACGAAATGAGGACGCAGGGTGGTAAAGCACGTACACGTATGCTCATCCTTTCCCTCCCTTCCCAGTATCGTGTGCTCTCTTGTTTTCCCTGCAGGAGGCGAGGCGAGGCGATCACAGCAGGGTCTCAAGCTGATCAGGAACGTGTTTTTATGACGTAGTAAAAGAACTTGCCTCCGTGACCTTTGGAACAGCAAAACAGCCCTCGCTGCCCCAGGCGTGCTTGAGGCAGAGCTTTATTTATAGTGCGCTCATTGGTCTCGGCCTCTATTATGCACGAAAATTGCCGTTCTCAAGTTGTCATTCCTTTTGTACTACAAGCACTGCCACTGCCGAGACTACCTCACCATTTGTGCTGTTGCTATAGTTGCAACATCATCATCATCATCATCACCTATAACCACATCATCATCATCATCATCATCATCATCATCATCATCATTATCACTGGATGACAGATAAACCTGCGGACAAGCACACACATTGCTCTCTTTTATTTGTTTTATTTTTTGTTATTGGAGAGGTACGTAAGCACACACACACACACACACACACACACACACACACACACACACACACACACTCTCTCTCTCTCTCTCTCTCTCTTTCCTTAGGTGTAAGGGCACCCTCATATCCACGGCCCCTGATACACGTGTTCTCAACATATGTTTTTTTCTTCTCGCCTCGTCACATCCCATCCAAAATACGAACTGTATCAGCCATATCATACATGCTACAGAACTGACTGCTGCTACTCACTTCCAAGCTTATGCCTCGTGAATGTCTCCTATGATCGAAAAGAGCAGCAGATGGATAAGAAATACCGTGGCCTGGTTAATATTTACTGCACATTAATAAGTACAGGTGCTGGGAGAGAAAAGTATAAACAAATAGAAAAACGAAGTAGTCCTTTCGTATACGAGGTAAATGCAGA
>NC_087165.1:21661011-21696011 GCF_035594125.1 Scylla paramamosain
ATCTGCCAGCACGCTTCCAGCCCCTCATTCCAGGAGCCAAAATCCGTAAATGAATCCTATAAATAACTTAAAATATAACAAAGATTCCAGCACCTACACTATTACACGACTTGCCGGAGCGGAGCTATACTAATAGCAAGAAACTTACGAATTACTAGAAAATAAGCCACTTTGCTAACAGCGCTCCCACTCTATTATTTATTCACCTCTAGCCACTAGCAACTACCCCTTCTTTCCTTCAGTCGCGAGAATGTTTGTGCTGCTAAGATGACAGTCGCTATTCTAACAACATAACGTAAACCCGTCCTTAAACTTTTTATTTAAGAACATGTAGCATCGTCTATACAACAGTTTAATCTTCACAATTTTCGACATCCCTTCTCATTCTTGGAGGTCCCGTATGGAGGTATCCGTTTTCTATGAATCGCCACTAGCATCATCATCATCATTTGCTAATGGATACGTACTCGCTATATTTTTCATTATCTTGATATATTTGTTATTACATTTGTATCGAAGTTCGTCGGCATCACTTTTTTTAGCGTTATTTTATTTTATTTATTTATTTTTTGTCTCATGCGAATACTTTTTTTTTTCTTTTTTTTGCAGGACGTTTTATTCATCTCTCACTCGTTTTCTTTACTTTATCACGTGAATACATCTCACTCCATGAATGTAACGCACTTTTCATCTTCGCTGTCTTCTTCAGTGTAGAGTTTTAGCTGGAAGCGAATCTTAGCATAACTGGAAAAAAAAAAAAATCCCTGAGTGTCTTTTCCCTGCCATTCTTTCCTTCCCCTCCTGTCGAGGTATTTTTAGCGTCCCCCCTCTATTTTCAGACTGTCACTCTTCGCTTTATAAGATTCTCCCCTCCCATGCTTGTTCTTCTCTCGCCTCACACCTCATTAAGATGGTTCTCAGATTCATCAATCGCCTATTCTGTCTTTGTCTGTACCTACGTACTATACTATGAAAAATAATGACTGATATGCAAGAAAACGAGCAGGAAGTATCGCTTTCATCTGGACTTTATTCATCTTGCTTATATGCGAGTTAACGTGGTTTATCTGAGGCTTGACGCAACTTCCCGCCCCGATAATGATATCAGCGTGCTACCCTACGTACATCATTGTTTTTAACCTCTTTATTTTTCTACTAATTCTAGAAAAAAAATGCTTTACAATTTTTTCTAGGTTGTGGTATTTTTCCCTTATTTTTTTTTTTTTTTTTTAATCTTAACTATAGTAACAAAAAAGGGAAAAAAAAAGTTAATATTTGTCCCTCTCATGGTTATTCTTTATTTATATTTTCGCTGTTTTAAGGCGCGCAACCCAGCAGGTCGCCGCCAAGAGTCAAACCAGCATGAGGAAGGCGGGCCGGCGGGCGATAGGGCTGTAGGCCACTCACGTCCCTGCCGCTGTTACTGCTACTGCCAGTCTGTCCGTGTCTGTTTGTTTGTCTGTCTGAACCGGTGTCTACCTTCCTCCTCCCACCCTCCCTTACCCATTGTCGCGGCTTGTGGGACCTCGGGAGCGTTAGAGCACACACACACACACACGCACACACTGTGCTACACCGACGAGTAATAAGATACACGTTATATTGTACACACACACACACACACACACACACACACACACACACACACACACTGAAAATGAAATAAATAAATACAACAGACAAACAACGATAATCCAACGCTTCATTATAACCTTCGCATGAATGAGCCTTCTCCCTTTCACCGTTGTTGCTCCTCTACACCCTCTTCCTCGTTCCTTCCTTCCTTCCTTCATTGTCACCACACTCCCCTCCCTTTCCCCAGCAACAACCCCCAACCATTCATTGGCTCCCGCCCCGCCCCGCCACTTACATAAGCCTGCACGGGACCATACGAGCGGGAGTTCCACTGGCGCTGTGTTTCACCACTGGAAAAGTTAAGGAATTTCAATATTGTGCAGTCGGCGTGCGAGCAATGTCTGGAGGGAGGGAGAGCGAGCGAGAGAGGGTGGGTATGGGAGAGGGTTCTCAGAGGGGTGGTGGATGGTGGGTAGGGGAGGGGTGATGATGGCGGGAAGGAGGGGTGAGGGAGGATGGAGGCAGTCTGGGAGAGAAGTGAGGAGGGTGGAAAGGAGAGATAGAGGGACGGGGGGAGAGGAGGACCGTGGGAGTGGGAGGGTAGGAAGCGGTAAGGGGGACTGCTGGTTCCTTCCCCCAAGATGTTGGTGCCCCTACTTGCCCTACCGCGACCCACCTCTACATACTGCCCAACGCCCTCACTCCGTCGCCCCACGTGTCTTTTCTTTATTTCCTTGTGTTTATTATTTCCCTCTGTTGGTGGCGGCGGTGGCGGTGGCAGCGGCGGCGGAGACAGGCGGGTGGAGGGTGTGCTGGCCGCGGCGGCCGTCGACACATTTGTAAATGTTCCGGATTTCTGTGTGTCGAGCTTGACCACCCGCGACTTTTATCTCTACACTGACTTGCTGCTGACTACCGCTTCTGCCCTGCCCTCCCAACACCTCCAAACTACAATATACTAACGACAAATAATGTGAAAATAGCCCTAAAGTATACTAGAAGTGAAAATAAATAATTTGTAATTAAAGTAATCTAAATTTCTGGAAGCTGTGGCCAGCTGCGACCGCGAGCCGCCCGCGAACATTTGACGCGCCAAACTCAAGACGGAAATGTATATTGGTAGGTTTTTATTTCGCGCGTCACCTCGTGTGACACAGTAGCTGAGTGAGCCATTGATCCGTTTGTCTGGATGTCACCGAAATGGAATGAATTTTTCTCAAGTAATGTCATCAAATATACATACAACAACTGTGGCCGAGTCCTGATCATATCACGGCCCTGGTCATAAATTTCTAATATCTTGTACCTCATAGCTCTGTCCCGAGGATTTATTGTCCTCCGTTGTTCACCATGGCCTCATGTACCTCATAGGTCCATGTTGAATTGCCTGCACGCCTGCAATAAGTGTACAAGAGGCAGTAAGCAGTAATGGCTTTGTCTGGCGCGAGGCAGACTGTGACGTCACCAAATTTATGTTCCAAGGCTCCAACTCCGCCGCGCGCCGCAAGCTCTTGTAAAACATTATTACCACCCCGCCACTGCGCTACTACGGGCAGGAAGTGGGTAAATACTATATAATATCTTCATATAACACAACAAATATATTTTACAAAACCTCTAAAGGCCGCAGAAAGGCAAAGACTTATAAGTAATAATTAAAAGTGCGCACATGGCGTGTTGCTGGAACGCGTCTCAGAGAGTGAGAAAATGGCGACTTGTCAGAGGCACCCGTCACGTCCCTCGTCCTAGGCGGCGGTGATGAAGAGCAGGGCCGGTGGAGGAGCGTGGCGTTCACTCGTAGAGCAAGTGTGCATGTAGTGGTCAAGATGGCGAGTAACATGTACCGCGTGGGAGGTGAGTAGCGGCGGAGCGGCCTCGACGTGTCCCCCTCCGTCCCCCTCGCCGGTCTCGCTTTAAACTTCGAGTCCCGTACATGCAGGAGCTCTATTTGGCGGTGCCGTGTGGGCGTGGGAGGACGTGGGGGCGTAGGATGGGCGTAGGGTGGGCGTGGCGGGCGGTGGGCGTGGGTGGACAGGACGCTTGGTGGATGTAAACATTGTGAAAAGTGAAGTGAGAAGGGCTGTGTCTGAGTGTGTGTGTGTATGTTCGTGTGTCTGTGTACGTAAACGTGCGTGTGTGTATGTATGTGTGTACCTACGAGCGGTTTGGTAGGAGGTGTGTGTATGTTTTTTGACACGTGTATGTGTGTGCGTGCGGGTTGTTTGTATACATGGTCATGCTAGCAGTGAGTCTCGTGCGCGCCGTGGCTGGGAAAACTGAACATGAGTTAGTGGTGATGGTGATGAGGTGCAGGAGGCGGGTTGTGATGTGCTGCTTCACTTACTCGTGTGTACCTGAAGAGCAGGGAGTGCATACATAGATACAGTTACACACACACACACACAGGCACATACGCGAGGTCTTACTATAATTAGGTAGACAGGAGACACGATCATGGCATCAGTGAAATAGGGTATGCTTGGGTATGCCATCTCTGACAATTGGTGAAAGATGGTAAACTAACACAGTGGCTTGTCAACATTGCCATGTTTGAGTGTGGCCATGACAGACATCAGTGAAGTTCCCTTTCATTTCAAGCATTTGGGAGTGTTGATATGTAGTGTTCATATACTGGGAATGGAATGTGACCTGTCTTCTGTCAGAATACATTAATTCTTAATAATGACATTGGCCAAAAATGTAGCCTTAACTTCTGAAAGCTTCCGCCTCTCCTCACTTACAATATTTACTGGCGTTTCAAAAATTAATGTCATCACCACATTTAACTTAATGTAACCAAATGTAGCTTGTGGATTTCACCTGAGCTTGGCTGTGTGGAGAAATTGTAAGATTTTTCAACTTTCATATTGCTTACATGAAATTATTTGCTATATTATTGTGTATATTCATTAATTTTGCACATCTGTGTAAGGTTAGTTGTTTTGAATCATATGCTATTTTATTGTGAAAATTTACAAAAAAAAAAAAGTTGTGGATAGAGGTGTGTGTGTGTGTGTGTCAAGTGAAAATTTGTAAAGTGAAGGAATTGCAGCCATTGTGCTAGTACTTCATCTTATTTCAGAACGAGTTGTTTAGTTGCCTTTTGCTTTGTCCCGGAAAGTGTTAAGGAAGCCCATTACTTTCAAGAGATGGCCATGTTTTCATATTTAAAGAATAGCTGTGTGAAGCTCAAAGTATGCAGGACATATCATGTGTAGAGCTGTGAAGACTGAGATTAGTCTGTACTGTCATCTGTCGGCTGTTCTGTCACCCTAAATAATGTGCTGAGTTGGGTCTGACAGAGGGGTAAAAATTATGGTAATAGCAGCTTTATCATCATTTCATTAGACTTAAATTACATGGTACATTATATATATCTTAATAGTCCTGTAATGTGGTGACATGTCAACATCCCACTATGACAATTCCTTCCACTTCTTTAATTCCTATTATTAAGGGAATCCCTTTAAAAGTTGTCATGGAATATAGAGATGCAAGGGAAGGGAGGAATGGTGAAATTTTAAATTGTCATCATAGCAATATATATATATATATATATATATATATATATATATATATATATATATATATATATATATATATATATATATATATATATATATATATATATATCATAGCTAAACGTCATGTATGTTGAGAAATTACTCATTAGCAACAGGTTCTTCAATTATCTTGGAAACTGCTCAGTATCACAAAATGTGGTGCAGTAATCTTGCTATCTGAGGACACCCATGCATGATGACAGTCAGGAGTGATGCTTTCATTTACTGATTAGCCAACATATTATTTTTTTTTATTTATTTTTTTTAATGAGTTGCTAACTTATTTTGTATTCCCACCTAAGCATTTATTTTTCAAATACCAGTTTACTTTGTATCTGGCAAATCTGAGATTACAACTACAAATACATCAGTGTTATAGTAGGAATACAAAGTAATTTTGCTCTGTGTTTTCAAACGAGGGAAAACAAGTACCATTCACCTAGTTTGAGCTTCACCTGGAGACAGTAGCTGTGTTTGCATGTCCTTGGGTGGCGAAATTTGGTACAGTACTGTGCCAGAGTTCATGACACCATGTATGGCCTTATGGGTGAATGTTGAGAACCTGTCTGATGCTTTACTTCATACCAGATAGGTAGGAAAGACCAATTCTGGTCTTAGGTCACTGAGTGGCAAGTTGTGAGCATGTTTTGTGATTACTAGGAGTAATCTACTTTTATTTGCGAGCTTACAAAATGATGCATTGAGAGTTACTGTTTACTAATAAATGAGAAATTGTTTTGGAGAATTTTGTTAGTACATTTGCTTTTGATCAAAACACTGAAATGGGGATAAATTTGCCTTGAGAGACTTCCACTAACAATTGAACCTCTGTCAGGACAGTCATGGAGATGTAAGATGCAAGTGGCCACCAAGGCCTCACTGGATATTGGTTGGCCATGATTGTCCTGTCGCTACATATTTTTTTGTCTAGTATACACATTGCTGATAAATTCAGTCCACTTAGAGCGTGAAAGTTCATCATCTGCAATGGGTAGTCATAGGTCACAGAGGAACAAATGAGTTGTCATGTGACTAATCTGTTACATGTAGAGATTATTTGTTGGTGTAAAGAAACATGAGCTGAAGCTGCTGTGTGTCACATTTTGAATAATATTACTATTATCATGTACTTTATGAAGGATCTAGTATTTGTGGTACTACTTTCAGCTAGTAATGAAATGCATGATCAAAATTATTCTCTTTCTCCATGTATTTTGATATATTATAAATGATATATTAAGAACCATCAGAAATGCTTTATTCTACTCTCTTGGATGTCTCTATAGTTGTAAAGACATGTTACAGGGAAGGGCTTTTCAAAGCTAAACTAAAATTCAAAACTAAATTTAATCAAACATTACAACCTCTTAACTGGGAGGAAGAACCGCAAGGGGCTTCCTTCATCCTTTTTCCTATGACTTGACCTTGCAAGAAAGAAATTTCAAAATGTATCCTGAACTAAATTGGTCACCATTTTGGAAATCTCTGCCTAACCATTTTGGATTACAGATTAATGGGCTTTTCTTTCCCAAGTATGTGCTTTTGGCTGGCCTTTACACACACACACACACACACACACACACACACACACACACACACACACACACACACACACACACACACACACACACACACACACACACACACACCCTGTATTTCCCACTATATACGATGGACTTTTTTTTTCCTTCCCCCCAAAAAATGCTCCAAAAATCATCCTACGTTTTATAGCCCGATGGCTAGGTTTGGGTAGGCCTTTGGGTTATGGTTACTGTTACTAGAGTAACACCTAAACATCACTGTTTGACCTGAGAATGAAATATATATGTTTATATATTATTTGATAATGCTTACAAATCAAAATAGTGCTAAAATTACTAGATAATGATTACAAACCAAAATAATGCTAAAACATAAAAGCCGATTGTTATAACTCTGAAGCACATCACTCAATGGCCTTACCTCATGTGAATAAAATTTGTGGTAAATTTATTAAAGTAATGAAAAGCTTTATGCTGAAGTCATAGCCATAATTTGTATGAAGAAAGTGGCCTTAGCTGGTTATGCTTCGTGTACTTGCCATGAAACACTGCTGCTTGTGAAACCTTAACATGCTCAGGGAGTGTTTTGTTTACCATTTCAAGTCGACAGCAGCTCAGGGTAGGAACACTGTAACTCTTCAGCCAATAATGGAACATCTTGAATGCAAAGAAAGGCAGAAAGCAACATAAGGTATTGTCATAGTCATAATTGTTCAGTGACTGTTATGATCACTGATAAACTAGTATATTTTCTGCTCTTCTGTGTTGGTTTGAGCTGCAACTTGGACCAAAGCCTGATTGAGGGGCGGGTTATGCAGTTCAGGGAAAAAGTGGGGCTTATTTTATTTTTTTCTAAATATCCCCTGTCAAATTATAGGTGTGTCATGTGTTCCAGTGCATCTTACATAGCGAGAAATACGGTATATGTATTGTGCAAGATAAATCACATCTTTTTATTACTGTTTTAGTACAATTGAATGTTCCATAGGAATGGATCATTCTAGTCATATCAATAATTTCTGAAGGTTCTTATTCAGATTCATAGGAATAAAATCTGAATCAATTCCTTTCCATCTATACTGTACATAAAGTGTTATCTTTAAGAAAATGACGCTGACTCAACCTGACAGCTGATACTTTACTGTAAGGAAATGACTATCTAGCGAGTCCTGCACTTAAGGTGCAGCCAAGAAACACTCATTGTAGTATGCATAATTAGGATGAAGAGGAGACCAGACAGAATACAAACCTTCACAAATAGGCTGTTGTGAGTGGGGTCCTGCCAAGCTGTAAACATTGAATGCAGGGGCTGCTTCAACTGCCCTGCGGAATTTGTATCTAATGCAGATTTTCAATGCAAAAATTCTTACAACTGAACTGGTATTTCATGATTAAGTTATGATTACTTTGTTTGGGTGCTTTATTTTTGTTTGATTTTATTTTATATTATTTTATTTTCTCCTTGATATCTGCTTTAACTTTAAAATTCATATTTTGGTTTTTGTGAAGTGATGTCTGTTATATCACATTCTTTTTAAGAAGAATTTCAGTATTTGTTGTTTACGTATAATGTGTTTATATCACTTTCTTTTTAAAAGTAATCTCATTATTTGTTGTTTACGTATTATGTTTTTTTGTATATTTTTTATATCACTTTCTTTTTAAAAGTAATCTCAATATTTGTTGTTTACGTATTATGTTTTTTGTATATTTTTTGTCCTTGAGTGGAAGTGAGTGTGTTGGACAGTGGCCAAATTATTGGAATGAACTTTCTCATTGATAATTACATTGAATTTGTAGCTCAGTGATGAAGGGAATGTGCTTTGCTCACATCCGGCAGGTCCTGGGTTTGGATTCCTAATTGGGGCCTTCTTCACCTGGAAGTGATTAGGTAGGGGATAAAAGTGTTGGAAGTGTGGTGTTGCCTTCCTGGCTGGCTAGCAATCTTACCCTTCAGAGTGGATGTGTGCCTACTTGCTGCAGCAGAACACTATGGCATACACCACACCTGGTGGGAGAAAGCAAGGCACATTGTATGAAAAATTAATAATAGTGTGGAGTAGATAATGTGTATAATTAATGTAATTTATGTGAGATTTGAAATGTTCATGTGTTATGTATTATATTTTTGCTTTTTCCTTTTCAGTTTCATATCTTTGTTTTACTTAATTTATTTTTTAGATGTCACTTTAGATGTACAGGAAATGTGTAGTTGCACTTAACTGTATACCTTTCTCCAGTAACTGTTACAGGGTTGCTATATATTTATTTATTTTTTCCTTTTCATTACATTTCTTACCTTTCCCTCCTCCATGAGAAAGTGACTTCCAGCTGCACCACAAGGAAAGGAAGGAGGGAAAGACACAGCACCACCCAAACATGTGTCTTGACACCTTACACACATGTCTTGTCAAACCTGATTGCTCTTGTCTTGATAAACTTGACTTTCCTATTTTGTACCGACCAAGTGCATCCTTTCTTGTATAGGGCCTGCCCTTTCCCCTTTATCCTGCTCTCTCTCTCTCTCTCTCTCTCTCTCTCTCTCTCTCTCTCTCTCTCTCTCTCTCTCTCTCTCTCTCTCTCTCTCTCTCTCTCTCTCTCTCTCTCTCTCTCTCTCTCTCTCTCTCTCTCTCTCTCTGCTGTTAGTTCATCATGAAATTTTCAGTTTGTCTATTTGCCAGTTAATTTCTTATTCATAGCTTTTACACACAAGTGAGTAAATGTTGTTTAGTTTATATTTTGTTGCTGTAGAGATTATTTGTTATGTATCATGCCAAACTTGATTTTCTTTTTAACTAACTGTGATGGGTGGGACTCACCTTGGAAAGTTTTGTGAGATGCAGTTAGTGTTGTTCTTTGCTCTGCCTTGTGAAATATACTATTGCTGGTAACTAGATGGAATATGAATAACTTGAACTAGCTTGAACTAGCTAGACGGTTCCCACAAAAAGCCTTGAAGTTCTGCCCAGTTATGAGTGTGCAGAGGAAGACAGACAATCATTACTTTAAGTAATATATATTGACTTTTTTGCAGCATAGGAAGTAATGTCAGAAACTGAGGGTTTGGCTATGCGTGGTTTCACAGTCCTATTTAGCAATCTGTATCCCACTGGATTTCTTAGGTGGAGGTGCAGGAGGTGACAGTAGTTGTCTGATGGTGATTGTATGTAGTATTTGTTAAGTTCTTAAGAGTTAAGGGCATGAAAGAAATAGTTGGGGATTGTATGTAGTATTTGTTAAGTTGGTAAGAGCGAAGGGCATGAAAGAAATAGTTGGGAAAGGTTGGGCAATATCTAAGTTATTACATTTAGGTACTTAGCTGACCAAATGGTGAGCAGGTCAGTTGTCAGTCACTTAGGATGCTGTAGGAATTAGTCAGCTGGTTAGTCACAGAATAGGGGAGACCAGGGCTAGTTGGCATTTTTTTTTTTTTTTTTATTCTCAGTGATGGAAAAAACTACAAAGAATTTGTTTTTTATGCTTTCATAGAAAAATAAGAATTTATCTTACTTTACATGAAATAAAAACATGGTTTCCTTTCCAAACTAAAGCTCTGCATTACCTAGAAAAAAATGACTTTTAAGTGTGCCAATATACCCCATATGAGGGGTAAGTTAGCACATCACATACAAATAGCAAATTAGATGTATGTAATTTTAAGTTTAGATACAGAATATCTGTTAAACTAAATTTCATGAAGGTTCAGTTCAAACAGTGAGAAAAAATGTTTTTCTTACTGTGGAAAGCAAATTCATTTTTATGTTCGAACCATCTCTCAAAATATAAGATAAAAATTTGTTCAGGAAGCTAATTAATATATGTATGAACATACATATACCACAAAAGTTATATAAATCAAATATAATATGAAAATAGGTAAATAATAAATAGGCCAATGTTATTCATATATGTTTGATACTATGCCAACTTGCCTCATCCATACCACTGATCTAAACAAACAATTTTCGTACAGATTAAGAAACCTAGTAGGATCTGTTTCAAGAGTAAACAATCCTTGAACCCAAAGACAAATTATGGCTAAAATGAATATCATTTGTCTATATTTAGATTTCATGTTAAACCAACAATGTGAATGAAAATTTACTTACCAGCATCAAAATTCAACTTTTCATCACTCCAGTCAAATTATGCGATCTTATAACGGACTGCATATTAGTGAGTGACCGCCCCCCCCATGAGGTGATTAGCTGGTGTGAGTAGCAGCACTTTCAAGCAGTAAATAGTGGAATTATTTCTAGTGTGCCAACTTAGCCCTGGTCTCCCCTACATGTATTACAGGGTGTGTATATCATTCAGTAGTTAGGTGCTTAGTCACACAACGTGGTAGGGAATGTGTAGGTCATTTAGTCACCCCCACTGGTTAGTCAAACAAGGACTAGGTGTGTAGCTAATTTTATCAATTGATCAGTCACATGAGATACCAGAGGGTGTGTTAGTATTTAGTCTTAGATTTAGCAGAACACATATGAAGCACATTACGATGTTACCATTATTTGCTTTCAGTCTAACAAAAAGAGTGGAGTGTTTGATTTGAAGGGTTAAGTTAATGTATGGAAGTTTCTGTCTGGGTTTGGTGCCTCTGAAAAGTTTATACTTAATATATTGGAGGGTATGCTGGCCTATTGGTGTTAGTGTTGGTTAGTTACACGAGATGATAGGTGTGTGAATTATTTAGTTAGAAGACACTTGGTGCATCACTATTAGCTGGTGAATTACTCAGCCCATCTAGAGGAGCTGCCTATTCCATCAGTCAAATGGTAAGCTGGCCATGGTGATTGCTATTACTTTCAAATTAATGTGAAAAGAGGATGATGATCCAAATTCAGTAAAAATACCATGTTTTGCTTTTATGACACTGACTGGGCTATTGCCATTGTTTGCTGCTTCAAGGAAAAGTTGCTTGATGCAGGGTAGGTCCCTTTGTGAATGTGAGGGAGAAAAAAAGTTAATGGTTAAATTAATTAATAGCCTATATGTAAAATCTGCTACTAGCGAAGTTCAGTTTATGAATGTTGTGTTACTTGAAAACTGTTGGAATTTTATATCAGTAAGCGTGTGTTGTAGGAAAGCAGTAGAGAAAGTTTAGTGTGTTATAATGAAGGTTTTAGGAACACTTGGGAAGGTACGTATTATAGTAGATGTGCTCATTATGGAAGAAGAAATCAGTATTTTTCATTTGTGTTAAATTTATCAGTGGCTTTACTGATTAAGATATATTCAGGAATGATGCAAAAGAAGTTAGCTGTATTACAAACTAAGCAATGTGCCCTTTGGCTGTAAGTAAGATTTGGGACAAAGTTGAGAAGCTGACCTTTTCATGGGGTGTTGGTGCCTGTCGTACTTGTGGTTGCATTATTTAGAAGACTGTTGAGTTGCAGAAACAGTAATGGCTCTAGAATGGTGTAGCATGTTTAAATGGGTCCTGGTGTTGAAACTGTTGAGTTGCAGAAACAGTAATGGCTCTAGAATGGTGTAGCATGTTTAAATGGGTCCTGGTGTTGGGTTTTGGTGTGAAGAGAGAGAGGGGTATGCTGTGCTCTGATCCTTGGGTTGTGTAGTCATTGAAGATTTGTTGGCCATCTTTTTTGATGCTGAAGTGCTAGTATGGATTTTAACATGTTCTTTGATTATGCTTGTGTGGGTGGGGAAGGGCTACTATCTTTACTGGGAGTTGTTTGCCTGGTGCACAGATTGGTAGGGAAACTATTGAGTTATTGCTATTGGTCATAAGATTGGATATCTTTTAGGTACGTGTGTGTGTGTGTGTGAGAGAGAGTGAGGCTTGGTCTGTATTTGTGTGTGTGTGTGTGTGTGTGTGTGTGAGTGCGCGGGTGCGTGTGTGCGTGTAAGTGAGACGATCTATGCTGTTAAAATCTTTTCTTGTTTACAAAGTTACTTGTTGTGGGGCTGGCAAAGAAGAGGGAGAATTGAAGGGATAACTTCTTGTGTTTTCATTAATCATTTTGTAAGAAGTCTCTGTGCTTACATATATCTGTGTTACAGAATATTGAAGTACAGTATGTTAATAGGTCTGGTTATGTTTAAGGGTTGGTCCTGGCATCCAGATAAATCTTCATGTTTTTTTCCATGTGAAAGTTTATATTTTGTATTATTACCTGATTTTGTATACCTATGTAATTGATTTGCTCATGAACTTTGTGTTCTCTATGTATTTGTGTACACAGTATCCTAATGTGAGTATTTTTGCCTTACAGATTATGTATATTTTGAAACCTCATCCACATCACCATATCAAATTAGAAGAATAGAGGAGTTAAATAAGGTATGTGCTCATTGCTCTTTGGGTTGTAGTTATTACAGTAGTTGGAGGTGTAGTGCTTTACCTAAGTTATATTCTTAAATACATGATTTCATAATTGTGCTATAGTTCAAGTAATGGGAACTTGTGATATTGTGTATATATATATATATATATATATATATATATATATATATATATATATATATATATATATATATATATATATATATATATATATATATATATATATATGTGTGTGTGTGTGTGTGTGTGTGTGTGTGTGTGTGTGTGTGTGTCTGTGTCTGTGTGTGTGTGTGAATAGATAGATTATACACGTAAGATTTGTGTTACTTTGAAAGAACATAAATGAAGAGTAATTTGTTTGTAACATGGGCAGCTTGTGTACTACTTGGCACTCTGTGGTACACTACCTGTTGAGAGAATAAGACAGAAAACTGAGAGAGAGAGAGATGGAATATTAATACTCTTGGAAATTTGCAAGAGATTGATAAAATTTATTCTGAGCATGTTTTAAAATGTTTTGATGGGAAAGACATTTTTGTTTGTCAAAATCTTGTAGATGTATGCTTTTGTCACTTTACTTGCATTTTTTTTCTCTCTCTTTTTTTTTTTTCTCTCTCTCCAACAGTTTTAGGTTACAAACTCACTGGACTGTAATGATGGGTAGTGGGTATACACTTGTTTCCACACCAATAATCCTTTGTGGTGGTGGGGAGTGAGATGAAGGAGAGAGGGAATTGCTTCCTGCTCTAGGTTGAGTGGGATGTATTAAAGGGCAAGAGTCACATATGCCGTTATTTGGTCTGTGCTGTACATTTCCTGAAAACAAAAAAGAAATGTACGTGTAACATGATGTCTTGAGTTCTTGGCTGCTCGTCATGGTGGCGTGCCCTGTTGTTGGGTGCTTAATTGTAATGATTTAGTGATATGTTGGTCATGTCATTGATAAATAACATAGTGTTTTATTTCTCATGGTCCTGGTGCTTCAGAGCAGTGCAAAAAACAAGTAATTGAACTGTTTAGAAACAAACTCTTAAATTATGAACATTGTGGTACACTTCAATTAGGCATATACTTGTGGTTCCTTAGGGAGACAGTTTCAAGGGGAAGGCTCAGTGAGATTATTGCTAGAGTTTGTTTTGCTTAACCACAATGTCATCAGTGTTAGTGATGGACTTATGAATAATTGTATGGCATAATTTATCAAGTATACTGTAAAATTTCCTTCATTGGATGTTTTTTGTGTGATGTCTTACTTCTTATTTTGAGCTTATCTGGAAACTACTTTTTCTTCAGTATTACCTTGATTCATAAGATGTCATGACTTGCTACACCTTACAGGGCAGGAAGTGTAGTGAGTAAAGATTTAGAAGCCATAAAGACTTCTTTTAAAATATACCCGACCTGTTCTGTAACAATACTCACGGAGCAGGGATGAGCTTGAAGAATCATGAATCAAGTGTAATATGAATGAAGTTTTGAGATACAGGCTGCTTGGCCGTACATTAATGAGTGTTTTTTCATTGGTGCCTTGGCCTACATTGTATGGTGGTGTTGAGAACCACATTTTCTTTTCATTTTTACTTTATATTCTTTTTCACATTCTATGAGTTGCTATATTGTGTTAAATTAAAGGCATCACATATTGTCACAGAGAGAATGCTGCTTGTACAAAACTGTATGCCATACATTGAATTACTCATTGCAAACTACAATGTATGCAACAATTAATACCAAGTATTCATCTCAAGATTGTACCATTCTACCAAGTAACTTGTACTCAGTGGTTAGTAAAGAACAGATATGATATATACGCTAAACATACTTGATCTTAATTTTTTCTCATGCCCGTAGTTGTTCATTAGTTTGGTGCACAACTTTAAGCATTTTCACTTTTGTCTGATGTGGCTTTGTATCTATGGTTTCAAAGGTATCTGATGAATACTTTCTTTTTCTGTTTAGTCAGGCAGTGTGTATATAATTTGTCTGCTTAGAACATGCTCATGTGCTCATAAACTCACACACAGGCCTCTGCTGTTGTGTTCCTTTAATCTTGTTACTGGTGCTTTGTCTGTCACCTTAATGACATTAGCAAGCCTGCAAGACTTGTTGCCATACTGACATACTAAAGATGCTCACTTTGAGAACTATCTGTGAGGAAATGCTGACCTAGAACTGTATAATCTTTTCCACCAGATTTCTCTTGCTTGAAATACTTTGGTGTTATGTATTATATAAGCATGAAGTCTAAGCTGTTGGAATAATGAATGGGTAAAGCCATGTTCTGAGAGGATATGTACCTTGAAAAGACTGATGAAAGTGTTTTGAATATGAATAGATGGAGGTGGTGTCAGTCATCGAGGTACATGGTGTGGAGATGGAAAGAGGTGTGATGAGAATGAGTGTGAGAAGGGATAATGAAAGTGATGTGAGAGAGCATTGTGTGTGTGTGTGTTATAGAGATGGGAAGGAGTTTGATAAAAGTGTTGATAGTATAAGTAGACAAGGAGAAAAACATACATAGGGATTTTTTTGTAGTAAGCATCCTGTCTGAAGTATATCCTGTGGAGAGCAAGATGTCAAGCAGGGACAGTTTCAGCTCCAAATATTCAGTCAACACTCTTATCATTGATTTATGCACAATTTTATACTTCTGTCTGTACATAAGTGTCTGCATGGTTGTGTTTTAAATGTATGTCTTACTTCTCTTAACATGTGTCTGTATGCATGGGTACACACACACACACACACACACACACACACACACACACACACACACACACACACACACACACACACACACACACACTCATTCACTCACTTCATAATGCTTCCATTGAACTGCTATCTGTAATTTGTGTTGCTTCCAGTGGATGTTTTTTTTTTTTTTTTTTTTTTTTTTTTTTTTTTTTTTTTTTGTGAGAAAGCCTCTTGAAAGTAATGCATTGCTTCTTCAAAATGTATATACTTTACGTAGTACTCATTTTTCTGATGTCTGGTAGGAAGGGTTTTTCTCTTGATTACAGGAAGTGCCAGGAGAGGAAAGCATAACGCCAGAATCCCATTCACTGAGACATACCATTCTGTATTGTTTTTCACTTTAAAATAATTTTTCTTATCACAAAGCAAAATATTTAGTTGCTAATAGTGAGGAGGAAGGAAATTAGCCATTGGTTTGAAGTTTGATTTAATTCAGTACTCAGCTGTTACCAGTATCAGCTTCTTGCATGCACAAGTGTGTGGTGAAGTGACAAAAGCATTACATAAGACATGGAGACATGAAGCTGTGTGGTGGTGCATGTTGCCTACACTTCATCACTCCTCGACAGGGACGTATCTTTTGCACTTGGCAGCAGGATGAGGTCACTTGGCATTGATTTAATACTTCATAATACCACAGCTGTATTGACTGGGGCTGTTCCGACTTGCTGCTCTGTTGCTTGTATCCCTAAATGTTGCACGGACCAGACATGCAGAGGAATGATACGTGCAGCCTGGCCTTGATGGGGTGCTATGGTGTGTTTGTTGTACCGGCAAGCATTGACATTGCTGCATTATAGTTTCATGCTGATCAGTGGCAAATAGTAAAGAAGTGATGGTAAAAGCAACAGCAATAATGAAAGCTGCTACGCCTGAATATAGGAAATGTAGATGTTGAAAGCTGGTGATATTCAGGTGAATTTTTCACGAGCATATTCAGTGGGTGTTATTTTCTGGGTCATGATGAAGTGTGTGTGTGTACTGTGCTGGCTGTGTGTGTGTGTGTGTGTGTGTGTGTGTGTGTGTGTGTGTGTGTGTGTGTGTGTGTGTGTGTGTCATTAGGTGATTGGCAAAGCATGATAGTGAAGCGAGTGCACGTACATGTCTCCTTGCACCAGAACATGGCACGATCAGCAGTGTAGCACTTGCACATTGAACCTTGCATTAAATAAATTAATCTAGCATGTTGTTAAAAATAATAGGGAAAATGTAAGCCAAGAGCATGTCCAGTCCTTTTTCATTTCTCGTCTTTGTTGTATATTCAACTTCATACACTTAGATGAATTGTGATTACTCCCCCCCCCGGAATCCCTACCCCCACAAATCCCAGGTCAACCCCCTTCTCCCCACCCAGTCCCACCCACCCAACCCCAACACAACCCTCTCCTCTCCCTCACACTACCCCACACGGTCTCCGCCTCTATCCCCTCCCCTCCCCTCCCCTCCTCTCCCCTCCCCTCCCCTCCAAGTCGGCGAGGTCAAGGCGTGGGTGCAGTGCCTGGGGGAGCGTTACCACTTCCCCTCCCCCCGACATCACCCCCCCTAGCATACACACACACACACACACACACACACACACACACACACACACACACACACACACACACACACACACACACACACACACACACACACACACACACACACAGCAAGGTGAGCGTGGAGGAGCGCACTCTAACCTGACGTGACCTGAGCGTGACAAGCTGGAAATGTCAAAAGGCAGGCGTGTGAAAACAAAGAATCGGTTAAACGCAGCGTGGTAATGTCAGACGAACAGGAGGAAATTAAAACGCTGAACTGTAACAGTGCTGGGTGGAAATGTTTCAAAGAGACGATGAGGGCGTGTAAGACGAGGGAATAGATGGATGAGAGCAGGTGGGTGACTGAAGTAAACAAACACAGCAGTGACGGGAAGGAAAGACGTGAGAGATGCACAAGTGGCGGGGAAGGACAAGGAACAGTGAATTTATATTAAACGTTATGATGGAGAGAGAGAGAGAGATGTTTAATGCATCAAAAGTGAGAGCGAGAAAATGTAAAGGTCATAGATGAAACCTGAAAATAAAGTGAATTGATGTATAAATGCACTTCGTTATAAGTCTGCGTTTTTGGCGGATAAAAGCATATTGCCATTACATAAATAGACTGCCATAGTAATTGACAGTGGAGAAAAAAGAAAGGTAAAAAATTCCGTTACAGACACGCTTGTATAGGGCACTTGTTATACAGTGCAATGCCCTAGATAAGCATTTATTTTATTTGTCAGGGAAAAAAAGAAAAAAAGTGCATTACAATAATATATTTTCAGTGTGTCTGTGTGTGTGCAGATCACAAATGTGTTCTAAATATATAGTTGCAAACGTGAAATATAGAGAGAGAGAGAGAGAGAGAGAGAGAGAGAGAGAGAGAGAGAGAGAGAGAGAGAGAGAGAGAGAGAGAGAATAAACGAATAGATTTTCCTGCAACACATGAATATAGTACATATACTAGCCACAAGAAAAAAAATAGATATAGAAAGGGAGAAACAAAAGAAAAATTACTCTAACAAGCACTTTTCCATAAGATTTTTTATAGCTCAAAATATTAACGCTCTAAATACGTAACTGGCGATATGAAAAAGCAAGAAAAAAAAAACGAGGTAAAAAAAAAGTGCAGCCTTTACGAGCGTCACCGAGAGGACCGGGAGCAGGAGCAGCAGCAGCGGCATGAAGAGGGAGGAAGGGGGGAGGGAGGAACACACCACTTAATTAATGACAGTGTGCTCAGTGTTGCCAGGTGTGTGTGTGTGTGAGAGAGAGAGAGAGAGAGAGAGAGAGAGAGAGAGAGAGAGAGAGAGAGAGAGAGAGAGAGAGAGAGTTTTCTGGCGGACCTACGTGATAGAGAAGAAAGAAAATAATAGTAACGCTGAGGTTGAAATAAAAAAAGTAACGATGAAATATGAATACAGAATCCTTAGGTGACTTCATTCCTTAGACTATTAAAAGTATACATTAGGAGTGTGTGTGTGTGTGTGTGTGTGTGTGTGTGTGTGTGTGTGTGTGTGTGTGTGTGTGTGTGTGTGTGTGTGTGTGTGTGGTTACGAAACGTCTAAAGCATTTTTTTTTCTCATTTTATTTCTTCATCTTTTCAGTCAAGTTTTTGTCATGCACCACGTCTTCTCACTATTTATTTATTTATTTATTTATTTATTTATTTTTTGCAGTTGTCGGCTCAAAGTGGCTTCTTGGAGCCATAATGCATTTTTATTGTTGTTGTTGTTATTATTATTATTATTATTATTATTATTATTATTATTATTATTATTATTATTATTATTAATGTTTTTGTTTTGTTAACTTTTCGCTCTACCACTCCACCATGCAGTTTTTGCGTATTATTATTATTATTATTATTATTATTATTATTATTATTATTATTATTTATTTATTTATTTATTTATTTATTTATTTATTTTTTGCTAATACTAAAACATTTACTGCGTCTGTTCAGTATTTTATTTACATTAGGTAGTCATTACAATTTTATGTATTTTTTTTCATATGCGTGCTTGTGATTGTTTTTATTTATTAAATTTAATTAAATTTAATTAAATTTAATTAAATAAATAAATTTTATTTATTTATTTGTTTATTTATTTTTTATTTATTTTATTTATTTATTTTTCTTTTTGTAGAAATAAAAGTTTTGAATTCCTTGCGAATGCTTATTCGACAGCGGCCTTGAAGTGGTAGACATTTTCTCTCTCTCTCTCTCTCTCTCTCTCTCTCTCTCTCTCTCTCTCTCTCTCTCTCTCTCTCTCTCTCTCTCTCTCTCTCTCTCTCTCTCTCTATTGCATTGGTTCATTTCTTATGCGTTCGCGACTTGGAAAAAAAAATAAGAGAAGTCAAATTGAGAGAGAGAGAGAGAGAGAGAGAGAGAGAGAGAGAGAGAGAGAGAGAGATGAAAGGCAATATTACTTCTATACTTCTCAACCGTAAACAGCAAAATGGCGCCCCATGTCTCAAGTTATGTGTTGTATACCCCCCTGCCTCCTCCCCCGGCCCCCACGTATTTCTCTCTCTCTCTCTCTCTCTCTCTCTCTCTCTCTCTCTCTCTCTCTCTCTCTCTCTCTCTCTCTCTCTCTCTCTCTCTCTCTCTCTCTCCCTCGTGTTGACTACATAATACATACAGTGCAGAGAGAGAGAGAGAGAGAGAGAGAGAGAGAGAGAGAGAGAGAGAGAGAGAGAGAGAGAGAGAATTACTTAGATAAAAATAAATAAACAAAACCATAAGATAAATGTAGATTCGTGTGTGTGTGTGTGTGTGTGTGTGTGTGTGTGTGTGTGTGTGTGTGTGTGTGTGTGTGTGTGTACTGGTTTAACCTCGCTCCAGGTACTCGCCTCTTTCACTTTCAACATGTGTTCAACTTGTATTATTCATGTGCTGTCCTGTGATGTCAGTATGTGTTAGGGGGATTGGCAGCTGTGTGTATGTATATACTCGTATATGTGTGTGTGTGTGTGTGTGTGTGTGTGTTATGTATACAGCAACGTGTGTTTTATGCCCTGGTGGTTGTGTTGTGTTGATAAAGGGAGTGGAAAGAGATGTTTATTAGAGAGAGAGAGAGAGAGAGAGAGAGAGAGAGAGAGAGAGAGAGAGAGAGAGAGAGAGTACTCGTTTGGGTTCTGTATTATATTTGTCGAGTAGCAAGATTTGGGAAGGCTAAGTTCCTTTTGTTGGATTATGTTTTATTTGACTATTTATTTATTCGTGTTTTTATTTATTTTTTGCTTCTAAGGCACAAAAAAAATTAGCTTCCTTTTTTATTCCTTTTTTTTAAGTTTCATTATTGTCTATAGTTTTCATCTTTTCTATTATTTTGTCTCGCCATTGTCTATCTTATATTATTTTGTATTTTGTTTCGTTTCTGTTTCATTATCGTCCGCTTTTTTTCTTATTTCGTTTCTCTGTTCCATTATTGTCTCCGTTTTCTTGTTTCCTTTTCTCGTTTTCCTTCGTTTATTGTCTCACTGTCATCTCTTCCATTAGATTTTTTCCCATTTTCTTTTTGCTTTCATTTTCCGTTCTCTTTTCTTTTTTTTTTTTTTTGTGCTCCCTGGGTTTGTCTTCGCGTTCATTATGCATTAGCACGTGGTTTGAATCACACACACACACACACACACACACACACGCTGATAATCATAGCCCACCCCCCATTACCTCCATGTCTCCCCTTCTTTACCTCCCCAGATCCGTCCCCTTTATCTCGCCACATTTTCTCCCACTGACGCCCACGCTTCCCTTCCTCCTCGTCCTCCTCCTCCTCAACCATAGCATGCGTTTATTATAGTTATCATTTACATCCCCACGCCTCTCTCTCTCTCTCTCTCTCTCTCTCTCTCTCTCTCTCTCTCTCTCTCTCTCTCTCTCAGCAGAACGGGGAAAGGGAAGGGGTAGGGGCGGGTGTTATTCACGGTCAGTATTAACGGAAACGGAAAATCACCTCACTTAACAGGGGGAGAGAGAGAGAGAGAGAGAGAGAGAGAGAGAGAGAGAGAGAGAGAGAGAGAGAGATTTCATGCCCAGTGGTGTTCCTCTTTGCTTCAGTCTTTGCAAGGGCGTGTGATTTGAGTACTCACACACACACACACACACACACACACACACACACACACACACACACACACACACACACACACACACACACACACACACACACACACACATAAAGTAATAAATTTTACCCGTATATTTGTGTGTGCGTCATAATTATGTTTATATATACTGAAATGGATTTTTTTTTTATTGATATACGAGTTTAGTAATCTTACTACTACTACTACTACTACTACTACTACTACTACTACTACTACTACTACTATTACTATTACTACTGTTGGTGCCGCTGTTGCAGTAGTGTGGGAGCAGCAGTTCGGTGCAGCGGCAGTGTACTTGCAGCACTTGTCTCTTGCCCCTCTTCCCCCTTCACTACCCCCTCATTACTCTCAGGAAATTCACCCCACACCCCCTTTTTCACGAGTACCACCCCCTCCCCTTCCCTCCCTTCCCTTCCTTCCTCGTCCCCTCACCTCTCCCTTCACTCTCCCCTCCACCCACCAGTCCCCTCCCCTCCACACTTGCTCCTCCATTTCCTCTTGTCCCCACGCCCCCCTCTCCGTCTCCCTCTCCCATCCCGTCCCCACCGCGCCCTCGACTCCCCAGGTTCTCCCCATGGCCCCTCCTCCTCCCCATCCCCTCAAAACTATTACTTCCGGTGGCGCGCGTGCGCGCACTCGAGCACAGTGCTCGTCTACACACACACACACACACACACACACACACACACACACTCTCTCGTTGGTTTCCCCGTCACGCCCGACTGGTAGATGGCACCACCTTCTGCACTCCCTGTCCCCGCCACCACATCACACCACCACCACCACCACCGTCGCCACCACCACCACCTCTATTCTTTGTTATCCCCACCATTACCACATCTTCACGTTGTAATCACTTCATATCTTATCCTTTTCTTTTGTCACCACCACCACCACCACCACCACCACCACCACGACGTCTTCGCATCCCATTCTCAACCATCACCACCATCACACTACACACCCCATCCACATCCCATCCACCACCACCACCACCACCACCGTCTTGTCACGCCAGCAAGCTCCGATGATCCATTACGACATATGACAAAAGGGTGTGTTGGGTTTGTTTTTGCTGTACTTTGATAACATGCTCTGGTTTTTTTTTATTTAATTATTTTTTTTAAGGATTGGTGGTGGTGGTGGTGGTGGTGGTGGTGGTGGTGGTGGTGGTGGTTTTATCTCCTCTTCTTTTTCTTTCACCATTTTGTTTTCCTACCTTTTTTTTTCTCTCGTCTTATCTTCTTATCTTCATCTGTGTATTTAATGCTTCAGCTCGTCATGTCCTCGTCCTCTTCCTCTTCATCTTCGTGTTGTTGTTGTTGTTGTTCATGTTCATCTTTTATTTCATCATTCTCTCTCTCTCTCTCTCTCTCTCTCTCTCTCTCTCTCTCTCTCTCTCTCTCTCTCTCTCTCTCTCTCTCTCTCTCTCTCTCTCTCTCTCTCTCTCTCTCTCTCGGGATCCAGCGCTTGCTGTCGATTTTTTTCCCCCAACCATCATTACTATTTTCCCTCCCCTCCCTCCCTTGCCCACCCCTCCATCCCCGCCTCTTTGGTTCGTTTTAATATTCTAGGGGCGCCTGGCAACTTTCCTCCCTCCCCCCTTCGAATTTTCGTTAAAATTCTACGGTCAGGTGACGAGAAAGTTTTTTTTTAGATACATTTATTTATTTTATCGCAAATACGTGATGGTGCGTTTTATCTTTTTTCATTTTCTTTTCTTTTTTTTTCTTTTTGTGGGGAGGGAGAGATGCGGTTTTGTTTTAGGATATTTTGTGCGTTTTTAAGTAATATTATTCTGATGTTTTTTTTCAACCTGTGTGTGTATGAGAGAGAGAGAGAGAGAGAGAGAGAGAGAGAGAGAGAGAGAGAGAGAGAGAGAGAGAGAGAGAGAGAACACTAGGCCCCTGTGTTCTTCCCCACCTCACCCCACCTCACCTTACCCTACCCAATTCAGCCTTACCCAACCTACCAGTACCCTCACCCACGTAGCATCTTGAAGCCAAAAAAAAAAAACACCACAAAGAACACTCTCTGAAAATATGCCCCGGTACTCGTTGATCGACGTAACATATCAGTGAGGGGGGTGGGGAGTGAGTAAGGGATGGGCTGTAGAGAAGAGGAGCTGCTAGCCAAGGGGTAAGGACAGATGAAGAGGCCCTTATTATTAAATGCTTTGTTCTCTCAATAGGACTTTTCATAGGCCACGTGGTTACATATATGATTAGTTGACATATGGGTCCCTCTCTCTCTCTATCTCCTCTCCTTAGAATCTATTGTTGGATTTCGTAAGGAGGTTGTCAGTGGAGAAATACTTAAAACTAAGTTCTTAAGGGAAAAACCATGGAAGCAGGCGCAGCAAATGACACGACCTCTGACCATAACTGTAGTACGTTCTCCATTTCCCTCGCTCACTCGCCCGGCAGCCCTTCCTGTCACACACAGCCTGTAGAGAGTGTATCGACTTGCTCCGTTGCCTTGCTCTCTCACCTCGACTGTTTTCAAAGGCCTCACACATGATTTGCCTATTCTCAAGAGTATTCTTCCTGCTTGTAATGTAAAAATCTTGTTAGCCTTGTCTCTAGAATAACAGAAACGCCGTATGACTTTAACTAGAGCCCTTTGAAAGTAACGCAGGTGCGGCCCAGCAGAAGTGTTTCAGAATACGGGTCTCTGCCTCACGCTGGACGCCAACGCATAGGAACACACAGGAGGGGCTTTTTTTAGGGAACTTTGCCTCGCGCTCTCATATAGCCACCCAACCGCGGCACTGGGAGGGGTACAGGTGTGATGCTTGGCTCTAGAGTTGTGGCAGTGTTTTAATAAGAGTGTGTGTGTGTGTGTGTGTGTGTGTGTGTGTGTGTGTGTGTGTGTGTGTGTGTGTGTGTGTGTGTGTGTGTGTGTGCTGTACTGTCCAGACTTTATGTTGGTATAGGGTCTCTCTCTCTCTCTCTCTCTCTCTCTCTCTCTCTCTCTCTCTCTCTCTCTCTCTCTCTCTCTCTCTCTCTCTCTCTCTCTCTCTCTCTCTAATTCATTAATCTACTTACTACTTCCTTTATTTATTCTTTTCTTTTATTTATTTATTTGTTTACTTATTTATTTATTCATTTATTCATTTATTTATTTGTTTACTTATTTTGTCATTGTATCTTAATGCGTCTTGCTTTCACGTGTTTTATTTGTTTTAATTGAAATTTGGTTGTACTGAGATTTTTTTCCTGTATTATTCATTGGGGTTTTGAAATTTCCTTTTTTGGAATATTGAGGTGGATTGTGTATTATGAGAGAGAGAGAGAGAGAGAGAGAGAGAGAGAGAGAGAGAGAGAGAGAGAGAGAGAGAGAGAGAGAGAATGTGCTATTTTTAACGTATTGCGAAACACCGTAAAGAGATTTTGTTGTAAGAAGCAGTTTGAACACACACACACACACACACACACACACACACACGTGGTGATGACAAACTATTACTACTGTAGTTATCATACGTACAGTAGTGGTATACCATTGTTATTTTAAGGTTGTTGTTTGTAAGGTAATTGCATGTTATTATTGTTGTTGTTGTTATTATTATTATTATTATTATTATTATTATTATTATTATTATTATTATTATTATTATTGGTGGTGGTATTGTATTGTTATTATCTTCTTCTTCTCCTCCTTATTATTATTATTATTATTATTATTATTATTATTATTATTATTATTATTATTATTATTATTATTATTATTATTATTATTATTATTACCACCACACAACAACAACAACAACAACAACAACAGCAGCAGCTTATAAAACCAAACACCATCACATCATTCAATATCATAAAAAACTTACAATACTGCACAAAATTAACATTATCCCACACACACACACACACACACACACACACACACACACACACACACACACACACACACACACACACACACACACACACCAACCTTCAAGTCACTCCTCCTTTCCAGACACACAACACCAAGTCTGCATTATCATTCCAACTGTATTGTAACCTCCCTCTCTCTCTCTCTCTCTGAATCCTTGCAGACGCCGAACGGTAACGTAGAAGCGAAGGTGATGTGTTTCTACAGGCGCCGTGACATCTCCTCGTCCCTCATCATGCTGGCAGACAAACATCAGAGTGAGTGTGTGTGTGTGTGTGTGTGTGTGTGTGTGTGTGTGTGTGTGTGTGTGTGTGTGTGTGATAGAGAGAGAGAGAGAGAGAGAGAGAGAGAGAGAGAGAGAGAGAGAGAGAGAGAGAGAGAGAGAGAGAGGTGTGTGTGAGTGTGTGATGGTGTGTTATTAACCGTCTCTCTCTCTCTCTCTCTCTCTCTCTCTCTCTCTCTCTCTCTCTCTCTCTCTCTCTCTCTCTCTCTCTCTCTAAGAAAAAACACGAATGCTTAAAGAAACACCAAAATAAACGCAAAAAGAAAAAAATTGATTCTCTCTCTCTCTCTCTCTCTCTCTCTCTCTCTCTCTCTCTCTCTCTCTCTCTCTCTCTCTCTCTCTCTCTCTCTCTCTCTCTCAACTTTACACTTTTATCTTGACCTTTTGCCACTTATGCTTTGTCCTCCTCCTCCTCCTCCTCCTCCATCCATCATCTCTCAGGTAGTGTATTGGTTTGCAGGTCTTGTTCGGTCTTCCTTTGTGTTCCTTTTCTTGTCCTTTCCTTTGTGTTCTCGCTTCTTCGTTGATCTTTTCCCATCATGCATCTACCGTGTTATTTAAGCCTGCTATGTATGCTAATTTACGAGTAATTTATATGGCGCCGATAACCATATCTTCCTAAGCTCCACCTCGTGTGTGTGTGTGTGTGTGTGTGTGTGTGTGTGTGTGTGTGTGTGTGTGTGTGTGTGTGTGTGTGTGTGTGTGTGTGTAGCCTTGCGGTGCGGGAAGAATTGGTTATCGTTCTTCTATTATTTAAGATTTGTTATCGAGGGGAAAGTTTGTATAGGAGGGGAGGAGAGGGAGGAAGGGAGGGGCGGTAAGGTGGTAAGGGGAAAACTGCGTGAGGGGAGGGGAAGAGAGTCGGAGAAATGGGAGCTTTTTTTTTTCTCGGGGAAATGGGAGAGGAAGGAAATATTGTAAGGGGAAGTATGGGATAGAAGGAGTGACGTTGTTGTTGGGGGTTAGGAAGGGGGTAATGGGAGGGGAGGGGAGGGGAGGAAGGGAAAGAAAGATTGTGAAGGGAAAGATGGGCTGGCAGTGTTTTTTAGGAGTGGGACAGGAAAGGAAGGGAAAACTGGGTGGGAATGGGGAGTGGAAATGGAGTGGGGGTGGATGTTTGTTTTGAGAGGATGGGGAAAGGAAGGGAAATTTTTTTTTTTGTGGGGGGAGAAATGGAATGTGAGGAGTTTATTTTGGGAGAGTAGGGGTGAGAAAAGGAAGGGAGGTCTGGATGGAGAGAGGGGCGTCTGTGATTTATTTTATTTATTTTATTTTATTTTATTTCTTTGTTGGGGTCAGCCATAGGGGAAGGAAGGGGAGGATGAAGGGGTGGAATGAGTTGGGGGGAATAGTAGAGGGTATGGGGAATGAGGAAAAGGCGATCACTTGTGTTGTAGATCAATAAGTGACAGAGAGAGAGAGAGAGAGAGAGAGAGAGAGAGAGAGAGAGAGAGAGAGAGAGAGAGAGAGAGAGAGAGAGAGAGGGGGGTAGGTAGATAGGTAGGCTTAGTTCTGCCAGTCCACCAAACTATCACCACGACTACCTGGCTTTTATTTAGTCATGTTTATTTATTTATTTATTTATTTTCTTTACCACCACCACCACCACCACCACCACCACATACCCCAAGGCACCAATATTTTGACCAGCGCGTCCTCCCCCCAAAAAAAGAATCTTTTATTTATTCATAACGCTCGGCCACGCACATGTCCACCAATACACACACACACACACACACACACACACACACACACACACACACACACACACACACACACACACACACACACACACACACACACATTCCCGAAAATTTTTGTTTGCATCTGTTCCTTTATCCTGTTATACGAATAGTCTCTCTCTCTCTCTCTCTCTCTCTCTCTCTCTCTCTCTCTCTCTCTCTCTCTCTCTCTCTCTCTCTCTCTCTCTCTCTCTCTCTCTCTCTCTCTCTCTCTCTCTCCAAACTGCCCTTGTCCGTCTTATCTGTGTCTCCTTTTCCCTGCTTCCTCCTCCTCCACCCTCTTCCTCCCCCCATTTTTCCCCCCTTTCCTTCCTTCCCCCACCCTTAAGAGTGTCCTGAAATTTTGTGTCTGTCTGTCCGTTCATTCCTGTCCTGTCGTAACTCTCTCTCTCTCTCTCTCTCTCTCTCTCTCTCTCTCTCTCTCTCTCTCTCTCTCTCTCTCTCTCTCTCTCTCTCTCTCTCTCTCTCTCTCTCTCTCTCTCTCATTGGCCTTTATTTACTTGTTAGCAGTTTGTTCTACATTTGCGTTTGATAGTCACTGGTTTTGTGCTTGTTTGTCTTTTATATAAGGCTATTTATTTACTATTTTTTGATTCATCGACCATTTATTGCATTTTATTTATTTATTCTATACTTTGTTCAGTGTTCTGTTCGGTTTGTGTCAGCCAGCCAGCCAGCCAGCCACCCAGCCAGCCAGTCAGTCAGTCAGCTTGGCAACACACGGTCTGGATGCATACAAACCCACCGCGGATGTCTGTCATGGCACCCACTGTTCTCCTCCTCCTCCTGCTCCTGCTCCTCGCTCTTCTATCTCCCCACTCACCATCATTCCTCTTTTTCCTTTCTTTTTTTTTTTTTTCTCTCCCTGTCTCTTCTTCACCCCTTCTCCCCCTCTCCCTTTCCCCCGTCTCCAGGGATGGCGCAGGTATTTTTGGTAACACTTCAGATTTCCTCCCCTGTCTCACCCCATCACCATCACCATAGCCATCCCTTCATTCCTTCCACCGTCCGTCCGTCCACCCATGCATCTGTCTGTCTGTCTGTCTGTCTGTCCGCGCCCCGCACTCCCCACATAAGCCATGATGCGCATCTTCCCCTGAACGCTCACCCGCAAAGTTTTTATTTATTTATTTTTTCCCTCACCTCTCTCTCTCTCTCTCTCTCTCTCTCTCTCTCTCTCTCTCTCTCTCTCTCTCTCTCTCTCTCTCTCTCTCTCTCTCTCTCTCTCTCTCTCTCTCTCTCTCTCTCTCGGGGACTTGCTTATCTTACTAACTTTATATTTTGATTTGTTTTTTTTTATCAGCTCTTACATATTGACTCTGCCGTATGTAGCCCCCCCCCTTCCTTACCTAACCTTACCTGGCCTTGCTTGTGATTTACCTGTTGTTGTTTTTTTTTTTTTTTTTTTTTTATATATTTTTTTCTGTATTTTTTTTTTTACTAGTGAATTTCCCCATCTATCGACACTGCCTCTTGTTTACTTATTTATTTGTTTGTTTGTTTGTTTGTTTATTTGTCCTCACCTTGCTTGGTTGACGACAAACATTCTCTGTCTGTTTTTTTTATGTATTTATTTATTTATTTATTTATTTATTTATTTATTTATTTATTTATTTATTTATTTATTTATTTATTTATTTTTTATTACCCTGCCAATATTTTTTATACACACCGTGGCGAAATCTTGTCCACACGACCCCTGCCTTACTGTCTGTGTTCTTACCCTGCCAGCCATTCCTGTTTTACCCATATCGCATTGAAATACAGTCCACTTAACCCTGCCTTGCTGTTCATCCCTGTATCCCTGTTGAAATTGCCTTTAGTTTCCCCTCATCACCCCCCTGCCTTGCTGTTTTGTCCTTACCCTGCCAGCATTTCCTTTGTTTTGCGCTCCTTGCTTGGATGATGTGTAGCCGTCCCCCTCCCCTCCCTGTTTCTCCCTTGTATCTCTTGGAATCGCGTTTGGTTTACCCTTGCCAATCCCTGCCTTGCTGTTTTGTTCTTACTCTGTCTACAATCCCGCTGTTTTACGTAGAAATGCGCTCCCTGCCTTCTGTTGTGTTTCTGTACCCTGCCAGCGTTGCCTCTGTTGTAGTCATCATCCTCCTTGCTTTGCTATTTTGTTCTTACCCAGTCAATTTATATATATGTTCTAGTCTCGCCTTGCTGGAGTGATGTGTATGTGTGTGTGTTATTCCTCCTCCCCGTGCATCTCTTTCCCTCCAGATATTCCCCCTCACCATGACTTATTTCCCTTCCCCGTGAGTTATTCCTCCCTTGGATATTTTCCCCTTCCGAACATTTCCATTTCCTGGTCTTCTTCCTCCTCCTCTTCCTCTTCTTTTTTCTTACTCATAACATAACATAAACCGGAAGTATACCATTGTTTCTCAGCTTGCTTCCCTGTACATATATACTCTGCCATGTTTTTCCCCCCATACCCTGCTGATAGTACCCTCAGCGTCTCCTCAGCCCTGTCAGATTTATCATTTCCTAGTCTTTTACCCTGTCAAAAATATCATCCCTGCTGTACTGTTTTTTTGCTGTTTTTGCTCCTGTACCCTGCCGACATAGCTCCTGTTTTTTTTTTTTTTTTTTTTTTTTTTTTTTTTTTTGCCTCATTCCAGCCTTGCCAGAATCATGACCTCACCGTTTTGCCCTTGTGCTAGTCGACATGTCCTTTGTTTCGCCTCAGCCTTGCCAAATTCGTTACTTGACTGCCTCTTTCCTATCAAAATGCTAACCCTGCCTTACTTTACCTCTCTACCTTGCCGACTTGTCCTTTGCCTAGCCTCACCTTGCCAGAATCATTACACCGCCTCGCCTCGTCTTTCCGCTCAGAATCGCCTTTGTTTGGGTCGCAGGGAGGCAGAGAAGCAGGCAGTCTTGGTTTCAATCTCGCGGCAGAATCACGTGCACTTTTACTCCAGTCGTACGGAATGGCCGATGTTTTGCCTCTTACTGTTCGTATGTGTAGCAGAATTCCGTACAGTTTTGCCTCCGCGGAGCTTGAATTACTTATTTTGCGTCTACCATTCCGGACTTCGCTGTTAGAATTGCCTTGTATGTTGCTGCTGCGTATTGCTCCCACAGACGCTTACGACCCGCCCGCCGATGTCCACCCCGAGACGAGGAGGCCCTGAGCTCATGTGGCAGGGCAGGCGCGGGGCAGGCTAACGCGTTTCTCTCTCTCTCTCTCTCTCTCTCTCTCTCTCTCTCTCTCTCTCTCTCTCTCTCTCTCTCTCTCTCTCTCTCTCTCTCTCTCTCTCTCTCTCTCTCTCTCTCCTACAAGTCTTCGTGATTACTCGTTACCTTTTTTTTTTCCCTAGCCTTTATCTCCTTCCTTTATCTTCACGTACTCCTAATGTTAGTCCACTCACACAGTTTTTATATATGCTCCATTGACAACACGAACCCTGGCACACGTTAGGATGGATTAGCGAGCAGTGTTCGTTACGTTGGTTCTCTGATGCGAGGTGTCCGAGTGCCTAGCTGTGGCGGTTCATACTCCCCTTTTCTGAAACGTTTTGCACTCTCAACTCAACTACTGGTATCTTCACAGGCCACGGATGCGACTTAACGAGTTTGCTAGAGTGCTTATCCTGTTAATGATGTAGAAAGGTTGTTGGTCTTTCACTAGAATCATAAAAAATATCCTTAAAAACCCGTGTAACTTCAACTAAAACATTTTGAAAATCGTTTAGGTGCGGGTAGAAGTGTTTCAAAATATTCTCTGCTACACATGTGGGACGGAGGTGGGACTCCCTTGAAGGATCTTACAGTGAGCCCAGAAAACACCTCCTCCTTCAGTAGTTTTGGTGCATCGTATTGCTACATGTAGTTGGTATTGCTGTTGTCTCTCTGCAGAAAATTTCCTCTTTAACTCGCTTCATCTTCGTTGTTGTTGTTGTTCTTCCTCCTTCCGTGTTCCTACCCCCTGCTCGTCTTCACTCTTGTTCTTGTTCTTCCTTCGTCATGAACTTCCTCCTCTTGGCTCTTGTTCCTTCTGTATTTCCTCCTCCTCCTCCTCCTCCTCCTCCTCCTCCTCCTCCTCCTCCTCCTCCTCCTCCTCCTCCTCCTCCTCCTCCTCCTCCTCCTCCTCCTCCTCCTCCTCCTTGATGGTGTCGGCGGTGCAGCGTTTTGCCTTCACCCTCCCAGAATTACTGCCTCCCATCTAGTATTTTCCGTTCCTCTCTCAGACCGCCGCGCCAAGGCTGTTGTGTCACGCCTGGGGATTGACTGGGGGTGGTGGTGGTGGTGGTGGTGGTGGTGGTGGTGGTGGTGGTGGTCTTCCCATGCAAGATGACACTGATGCACCCTTACCGTAGCCTGCTTGGTTCACACACACACACACACACACACACACACACACACACACACACACACACACACACACACACACACACACACACACACACACACACACACACACACACACACACACACACACACACACACACACTTTCTCATCACCTGTGTTGCTTAGTGTGTAATAATAATAATAATAATAATAATAATAATAATAATAATAATAATTGCTTAGTGTGTGTGTGTGTGTGTGTGTGTGTGTGTGTGTGTGTGTGTGAGAGAGAGAGAGAGAGAGAGAGAGAGAGAGAGAGAGAGAGAGAGAGAGAGAGAGAGAGAAACATTTTACACACCTCTTCCTCTTCTCTCTCTCTTTCTTTTTTTTTTTTCTTCATATTACATTTTTCCATTTTTTTTCTCTCTCTTCATTCCTTTCCCTTTCCTCCCTCCCTCCCTCCCTCCCTCCCTCCCCTTCTCAATATAATTCATCCACAACTCTCCCCCCTCCCTCACCCCCTCAACCACCCCTACCTTCTCTTCACCTCTCACTTCCTAATTTCTCACCCTCTTTCTCTTTCCACCACCCCCCCATCACCCTTCCCCCACTCTACCCCCTCCCTCCCCCTCCCTCCCCCTCCGCTGAAAAGGTCAGAGGTCACGAAGCTCACCGGCAACGGAGGTCAGCGTGAGAGAGAGAGAGAGAGAGAGAGAGAGAGAGAGAGAGAGAGAGAGAGAGAGAGAGAGAGAGAGAGAGAGAGAGAGAGAGAGTAATAGGGACTTTCTCTCGCCTCAGTTTTTTTTCCTTTTCCTTTTTTTCCTTTTATTTTTTTCTGTTTCCTTTCCGTTGCATCGAAAAAAAAAATGTGAGTTGCCTGAAGGTTTTATTTGTTTGTGTGTGTGTGTGTGTGTGTGTGTGTGAGAGAGAGAGAGAGAGAGAGAGAGAGAGAGAGAGAGAATTTGTGGTCAGTTTTTTTTATTTACGTGAACTTGTGTGTTTTATTACTATTATTATTATTATTATTATTATTATTATTATTATTATTATTATTATTATTATTATTATTGTTATTATTATTGTTGTTGTTGTTGTTGTTGCTGCTTATTTCTTTACTTTCAGTCTTAATTCTTCATGTGAGGTATGTTTTTTGTTTAGATGAATCTCTCTCTCTCTCTCTCTCTCTCTCTCTCTCTCTCTCTCTCTCTCTCTCTCTCTCTCTCTCTCTCTCTCTCTCTCTCTCTCTCTCACTTATTTTCAATTCTGTTTCGTTGTGCGATTTTTTCTTTTTCGCATTTTCAATTCCTGTGTTTCGTTGTGCAGTATTTTGTACGTATACATTGAACACACACACACACACACACACACACACACACACACACACACACACACACACACACACACACACACACACACACACACACACACACACACACACACACACACACACACACACACAGAGAGAGAGAGAGAGAGAGAGAGAGAGAGAGAGAGAGAGAGAGAGAGAGAGAGAGAGAGAGAGAGAGAGAGACCATGCATAGGCTTAAAAATGCCCCAGATCTTACTTTTTAAGGCCAAGAAAAAAATATTTGTCTTTTTTCGCCTTTCTTACTTTAATTTTGTTTCCCCTCAGCCTCTGCCGAAGAAAACGAAGGAAGCAAAACAGAAAAGAGAAAGTAGAGATGTAATATTGATGCTTGCTAGTTTATTGATGTTAGTGATGATGATGATAATGGTGTTGAGAAAGGAAACAATCATGGTAGTGGTTTTGGCAGTAATGGTGGTGATGAGGCTGGTGGTGGTGGTGGTGGTGATGGTGACAGAAACTTAATAAAAAAGACAGTAAAGGAAGGTGTGCTGCGATAGCTTAGGAAAGGATAAGATAGGTTAGGATTAGGACTGGTTGTGGTGGTGATAGTGACGCTGAAGACAGACAGACAGACAGACATAAAGACATATATACATAATCCTAGTGGTGATGATGGTGATGAAGAGAAGAAAATTATGTTGTTCTTGTGGGGATGAAGGCGCCTCGGTGGTGGTGGTGGTGGTGGTGGTGTGATGTTGATTAGAGTAAGAGGAACCAGAGGAGGAGGAGGAGGAGGAGGAGGAGGAGGAGAGATCTAAGGGATATGGGGGAGGGAATGGAGGGATACATAGAGGGCCGAGGGGCATGTTAAAACGTCTTATGTATCGATCTTCCTCCCGATTGTAACCTCCTCCTCCTTCCTCCTCCTCCTCCCCCACCCAGGTCCCTTCCCTCCCCACCTCCTCTCCTTTCCCTCCCCTACGTTTTAGCAAGTTCCTAGGGTTTGTTGCCATCTCTTCTACCACTCCAGACGCCCTCCTCCTCCTCCTCCTCCTCCTCCTCCTCCTCCTCCTCCTCCTCCTCGTGTACCATTCTGTCTCTCCCACTTCTAGTTAGCGTAGAATAGTTAGCCAAACAGCCTTGTAAGGACCTCAAGGTTTGTTTCCTGTTTAGTTTTCCTTTGTTTATTTATTTATTTATTTTATTTATTTATTTTTTTTTTGTATATTCCTCCTCCTCCTCCTCCTCCTCCTCCTCCTCCTCCTCCTCCTCCTCCTCCTCTAGCTTATTCCCATTGTTATCCGCCATACCATTTATTGTCTTTTTTTTCCATCCTAGCAGTCTTCCTCCTCCTCCTCCTCCTCCTCCTCCTCCTCCTCCTCCTCCTCCTCCTCCTCCTCCTCCTGTACCTCTTCACCTCAGCATCACACAATCTCATTTTCCTTTCTCTCTCTCTCTCTCTCTCTCTCTCTCTCTCTCTCTCTCTCTCTCTCTCTCTCTCTCTCTCTCTCTCTCTCTCTCTCTCTCTCTCACACCATGCCATTCCTACAAACTCATTCTGTTTCTCCTTCCCTTCCTCCTCCCCTCCCCTCCTCCCCTTCCCGCCCATTTCTCCCCTTCTCTCCCCTCCCCACTAGTATATTGCGATGGCTATTTACACACTTAGTACTTCATACGTTCCCCTCCTCCTCCTCCTCCTCCTCCTCCTCCTCCTCCTCCTCCTCCTCCTCCTCCTCCTCCTCCTCCTCTTCCCCCCATTCTAACCCATCCCTTCACTTTTTCCCTTCCTTCCATACAATTACCGTAGAGAGAGAGAGAGAGAGAGAGAGAGAGAGAGAGAGAGAGAGAGAGAAGAGAGGGGGACGTTTTAGTGTGGTGGCATGTGGCTTTCGTGTCTCTCTCTCTCTCTCTCTCTCTCTCTCTCTCTCTCTCTCTCTCTCTCTCTCTCTCTCTCTCTCTCTCTCTCTCTCTCTCTCTCTCTCTCTCTCTCTCTCTCTCTCTCTCTCTCTCTCTCTCTCTCTCCCTCCCTCCCTCCCTCCCTCCCTCCCTCCCTCCCTCCCTCCCTCCCTCCCTCCCTCCCTTCTATATATTGTGTCATTTGT